>NW_015662173.1:191612-200268 GCF_001515625.1 Sinocyclocheilus rhinocerous | reverse complement strand
ATATATATATATATATATATATATATATATATATATACACATTGTCCAGAACAGTGAAGATAAACAGGGTAACTGCATTGACATAATAAAATAATGTAACAGTATTACACATAAATCACAGATTTAATATATATATAGAGGCTACATATAAAACTGTGGAGCATGACATACCACTCGTCCCATTGTCTCACCTGTTGTCTTCATTCTCGATGATTCTCGTGTACCTCTCCAGCTCGCTCTCCAGAGAGGTCTGGTACATGGCCAGCTGTCGGCAGTCGTTGGTGTATTTCTCCAGTGACCTCTCGGCCTCTTCGATCTCCTTCCTGAGGGTCTCGATTTGCCCGTTGTACAGCTGGATCTCGTCGTCGCAGCTCTCTTGTGTGGTCTTGATGGTTTGTTCCAACACAGAGGTCTAGAAAAACAGATACATTATACATATACTTTATAAATACCATTACAGTTTCAATTAGCTGTTTTCTATGTGAATCTCTGTTAAACTGTAATTTATTTCTGTGATCAAAGCTGTATTTTCAGCATCATTTCTCCAGTCTTCAGTGTCACATGATCTTCAGAAATCATTCTAATATGCTGATTTGCTGCTCAAGAAACATTTCTGATTATTATCAGTTGAAAACAGTTGTGCTGCTTCAAACTGTGGAAACTGATACATATATATATAAAAAATACAATTATCTCTGTAACAGCTGACAAAAAAAAAAATCAATGCTATTGTCCACTGTTAGCAACATTGTTAAACATGTAGACTATGTACGTTTGTAAGTCAGTAAGTATTATTTAAAGAAATGAATAGCCTACTTTTATTCTTCAAGTATGCATTATATTGATCAAAATTGACAGTACAAACATGGCTTGACGATATGCAATTATTACTGAATATATATATATATATATATATTCAGTATATGTTAATAATTACATATTGTCTGGCCTATGCCATTAGTAATAATATGAACAAATGTTAACGTAATATTGTAAGACCATTTTTGGTTACTTTTATATGCAATTGTACAGTGCTGGGTCTCCATTTATTAGTTACAACCTGGGTAATGAAGCAAAACCAGCTTATTTGCTCTGATCTATGTTTGAAAATGAAATCCAGAGTTTAAAATTCTGTCCATCATTAATTTGGTCATTTGGGCTATCGTACAACAGTCCAGTGCGTCTCTGTCAGGTGCACGTCATACTCAGAAGATTCTGAACCGCTGGTATTATTGATCTGTGTCTGAGTGTGAGAGATGATCCAGCTCTTGGTGGCTCACCTCGGTCTGCAGCCGCTGTTTCTGTGCCTGGAGCTGGCAGATGGCGCTCTTGTACTCCTCCATCTGACTGCGCAGCGCTGGCACGCACCTCTGAGCATTCAGCCGCTCTTGATCCTGCCAGAAAAGAGTAGTTATGATTAAAGATCTGATCACACTGAGGTCGAACATGTTTCAGCGGCAGACAACAAAACTGCAGCGTGCCTATAATAAACAGAATGTTATCATGTTGGTGTGGACACTAATATAGGTATTGTTATAGTTATTATATTTCATAAATCACTCCACACCATTTGTGCAACAGATGTGAATGAATGATACCTCAAAATGTTTTTGTTTTTTTCTAAACAGACTATCACCTGTCAGGCTATGAAACGAGCAAAACAATCCCACAGACTTACGAAGAAAGAGGGACCTTTTGACTTGGGCCAGTAAGCAACCATTCATAAACCATAGCAACCACACATCAACACACTAAAAAACACTCAAACACCTTAGCAACCACATAGCAGGGCCTTGGCAACCCATTTTAGCAATGTGCTTTTCAGTTTCGCAGAACCATGCGCCACTGGCGCATTCTTTATATACTAATACGAGACATAATTATAAAAGTATAATTGCTTGGTTTGCTAGCATGTTTCTGATGGTTGCTAATACTGTACATGGTAGCTAGCAAAGGTCTCTACTAAATGTCAGTGTTTTCCCTTGAGGTGTTCCAGTATCTACACGTTTGTGCTTTTTTTCGCTATTTTTAGCACATTTTAAGTAAATATTGCATAGCAAACAATTGTTCATTTAATTCCAGTGTATGAGTTTACATCTCAGCTGCTGCAAATAAATTGTATTACATGTCATGTATTGGCCGTACATCTTGCTCATTAATTATATTTCAATAGGCTCTTGAATATTTCCAAGGATGGGCAGTATTTCACATACATGTATTTAAAATATGTATTTGAAATACAAAATAGTATTTTGTATTTTAAAGCCTTTGGAAAAAATCTAATGTAATTTGTATTTAAATACATTTAAGATTAGTATTTTTGTATTTTCAAAATACATAAAATACTGTCTGAATCATTCAGACAAAGCCCCCTCCCCTTCCCTCACAACTCCATTCAGCATTGCATAAGCACATTTTTTGGAATAAGATAAGGAGAGGATGTCATGGTCAACTGTAGCTTCTTGTTGATTAAAGTTCAAAAGTGCATCATTCAGATTTGCCTTCAGTTATCATGAAGGAATAAAATAGCACCAGCAAGGGTAAAAATAGTGTTAGCCGATCAGTTTTGATAGTTAATCGGTTGATGTTTTTTATTAACTAACTTGTCAAATGTGTTTAAAGGGGTTATCGGATTCCCATTTTCCACAAGTTGATATGATTCTTTAGGGCAGTGGTTTTCAAACTTGTTCCTGGGGACCCACAGCTCTTCACATTTTGCATGACTCCCTAATTTACACACCTGATTCAGATCATCAGGTCATTAGGAAAGAGCTCCATGAACTCAAATGAGTGTGTCAGATAAGGGAGACATGCAAAATGTGCAGAGCAGTGGGTCCCGAGGAACAGGATTGAAAACCACTGCTTTAGGGTCTTAATGAAAAGTCTATAACAGGGCTGTCCAAACTCGGTCCTGGAGGGCCGGTGTCCTGTAGAGCTTAGCTCCAACCCTAATTAAACACACCTGAACCAGCTAATCAAGCTCTTACTAGGCATAGAAACTTCCAGGCAGGTGTGTTGAGGCAAGTTGGAGCTAAACTCTGCAGGACACCGGCCCTCCAGGACCGAGTTTTGACAGCCCTGGTCTATAACATACTTTGGTTAAAATTTCTCAATGGTAGCGTAAAGCAACACCCTTTTTACCTTTTCACCTTGAAGAGGTGTTAGTGAGGCCAGCAGGGGGTGCTCACCCTGCAGTCTGTGTGGGTTCTAATGCCCCAGTATAGTGACGGGGACCCTATACTGTAAAAAGCACTGTCCTTCGGATGAGATGTTAAACCGAGGTCCTGACTCTCTGTGGTCATTAAAAATCCCAGTTTTTAAATTTGCCAAAAAAGAGCCAAATTTGCCCATTGGCCTCTGACCATCATGGCCTCCTAATCATCCCCATATACTGATTGGCTTCTTCACTCCTTCTCCTCTCCACCAATAAGCTGATGTGTGGTGGGCATTCTGGCGCACTATGGCTGCCGTCGCATCATCCAGGTGGATGCTGCACACTGGTGGTGGTTGAGGAGATTCCCCCGGTTTCATGTAAGCGCTTTGAGTACCCAGAAAAGCGCTATATAAATGTAACAAATTATTATTATTATTATAATTATTATTGTCAAAAACAGCTCTGTTCACAGCGACCCGTTTCGGTGCATGGCCCTTTAAATGCTAATGAGCTCTGCTCACCCCGCCCCTCTCTTCTGTGGGGCGCAGTTCTCATGAGACGGTAAACTTCAGCTGCATTTAGCCGCGGAACATGCTAACTAGCACATTATTAGGAAAGGCAATTTGCAAAGATTCATAAAAAAAAACTTATACTCAACATAACAACATAGAACATAGACGCATTTAGGTAGGTCGGGGATGCATTCCCGTCAAAAACATACGTAATCCACTGCATCTTCAGCGGCTCAGATGTCGACAGTAAATTTATTACATTATTGTATAATAATGTAATGTAATTGACGACAAGACTGGCAGGAAGTCGACCCAGAATATTGGAGTCATGTGCTGGGGTGATTAGCAAACCTCATGATGGCTGATAGGGGCATAGCAGTGTCCGTTCATGTACTAGAAATCCCTACATAATGTATATTTATACATTATTACATCCAACAACAAAACACCTCAATCGCTTAGCAGACATTTTTGTCTACACCTGCTCCGGCATCGAAACAATGGCAGACGGTTTACAGCTCATCAGGGCGGGTCTAAGGTAAAACAGCAGTGTCAATCAACAATCGTGGGAGGGGCCTGGGTCTGTGTAATGTCTTGATTTTAGAAAAGGGTCATGATTTATCAATATTTTTAAAAAAAAGAACACTGGGTGGATTTTTACCATTATAGGGTGGTTGTGTACACACACTGCCAAGACACAGTTCAGTTCAAACAACATGTAAAAGTGAATTTTGCATTCGATGACCCCTTTAAAGCATTACTGCATGTAAGGGCTGGGTGATATGACAATACATATCGTGCCGATGATATAAAGTGTGAATCGATTTAACTTTTGCTAAATTGTTTATGTAGATAAGCCTATCGGGGTAAGCAAAAAATATCCATGCAGCTTATAGTGGGCAGGAATTATTGGAACGTTGGAGTGGAAAAAGAAGCACAGGCGAATGAGTAATAGAGTGTGATTTAATTGATGCAGTTGCACTTATTATAAGTGCAGTATGCCACGAAAGGAAATTCAGATTTACACTCGCACGTTGGCAGGCAGTTTTTTGAGTGTGCGCTCCGAGATGGAGTGGAACTCTGACAAGTAGGCCTATACTTTTGACTTAAAGGTATAGTTCACCCAAAAATGAAAATTACCCCATGATTTACTCACCCTCAAGCCATCCTAGGTGTATATGAATTTCTTCTTTCAGACGAATACAATCAGAGTTATATTAAAAAATGTCTCCTCAAAGCTTTATAATGGCATTGAATGGGGGTCGAGATTTGAAGCCCAAAAAAGTGCATCCATCCATCATAAAAAGTGCTCCACACAGCTCTAGTGGGTTAATAAAGGCCTTCTGAAGCAAATCAATGCACTTGTGTAAGAAAAATATCCATATTTACAACTTAATAAACCGTAATCTCTAGCTTCTGCTAACTGTTGTATTGTGTTCACAAGAGAGTGGCGTTCCAGCGGATGACGTAGAAAGTAACGCGAACTCCTGTGAGAATATGCTTGTCTCGTGAGAGACTGGGAGTCTTGTCTCCTCTTGGCTTATATTGAAATCCTCCAACATTTTTCTTTGCAAATCCTCATTTTGTACTCTTTGTTCACATTTTTGGGCTTCAAAATCTCTACCCCCATTCATTGCCTTTATAAAACTTGGAAGAACCAGGACATTTCTTAATATAACTCTGATTGTATTCGTCTGAAAGAAGAAAATCATACACACCTATTGGATGGCTTGAGAGTGAGTAAATCATGGGGTAATTTTCATTTTTGGGTGAACTATCAGGTTAACTTGCCGCGGAATCAACTCGCCGCTTTCTCTCATAGTGGAAGCGTTTTGTGCAGTTGAAGCCTTGTGTATACTTTCACCTGGCTCTACGGCACGGACCTGCTGACTGCATACGCTCCTCCCTAAACGGACAAGGCTTTTATACTTGATGTGTTCGCCTTTGTATAATTCTGTGAAATGACATGGGGATAAATTGTTCTCCAAACCATCAGAAAGTAGATGGTGAGGGGAAGTAGTTTGCCGAGTAGTTTGTCAAACAATCAATTTGTGACAAGTCTGTGTTTTTTGGGGGTTTTTTGCATTCAGAATAGGTCCAGATAGATTTCAGCCTAAAGGGATACTTGAATACGATGGCCAATTTCACATGTATTTTGTGTATTTTCAAAATACAAAATACTGTATTTGTATTTAAATTAATTTTTTCCACACAGCATTTTGCATTTTTAGTTTAAATACATTTTCATGTATGTATGCCCATCTCATATCTCCTGACTACTAATAGTGACTGCTGCAAAGTTTGCTTTGCTTCACTTAAAGGGGTCATGAACTGAGAAACCAAAATTCCCTTGATCTTTTGACATATAAGAGGTAATTTTGCTATAAAAACATCCTGTAAGTTTCAGAATTAAAATATTTCTCGTTAGTCTAAAAACAGCTTATATTGAAGCCAGTCTGCAAAAATGACAGCTTGCGGAATGTGCCACTGTAATGAAATTACTCATTTGTAAGGGAATTAATTATTATTAATTCATTCAGGTTTTAAAAGGACTCGAATCTGAAAATTCTGAGTCAACCTGATTAAAGCTGAATTCAAATCTGATAGTTTACACTTTAAATCAAGGGTCGTCCAGCGAGCCGGTGATTCTTAGTATATTTTAACAATTTGAATATCTGTATTCTCCCTGGCCACGGGATAATACAATTATGATAATTTGTAAGCTCTTAGCGAGGTAACGTAATCTTGGCAAAGGTTTTAACCTTGAAATTATATGACACCAAACAATGATTCGTTATAAATGAAACATGAATTTTATTGGCTACTCTAGAATACATCAAAACTACGCTAAAACACACATACACACAAACATACAGTTTCTTTAGAATGAGAATTGACGGAGTTTCATAGTTCTACCTCGTTTTCACGAGTGATTTAAATTCACCTGAGAGAACTCACAAAGCCATCCCTGCCTGTTTAGCCCCACCCACCGATTCCACATCCCTGCCTGTTTAGCCCCACCCACCGATTCTACATTGCTGCCTGTTTAGCCCCGCCCACCGATTCGCGTATGTAGTGTTTAAGAGAGAGGTGAATGCAAGTCTACACAGAAACCAAACGATAAAGATGCTCCAACAACAAGACGCTGTTCAGTGCCAAACTGTGGAAAAACAGTGTTTGCATTGCTTTCCTTCTGATCCCAATGTTAAGAAAGAGTGGATGAACTTTATTTTTAATGAAGATCCAGACCGCATCAGTAAGAACTTGGTCCTTTGTTCACTTCATTTTACCGTGGATTCGTTTACAAACAAGGCACAATTCAATGCGGAAATTTTCAGAAAGATTGAAACTAAAAGACAATGCTGTCTTGTATTGTACACACTTGTAAAAGTGTGAGTAACTGAGTAACTGTTGTCATTACATGCTCACTATTGCTTTGTCTGTTATACAGATCGTTTGATATGAGTATTTATGCATTTTTAACCTAAATCACAGCAGCGTCCATCTGTGAAGGACGTAGGCTGTCAAACATACACAACTATTAGCCAATCACAGCAGTGGGCGTTTACCTCCGAGTCTACAATCCTCCACGCCTATTCAAACAGAGCGTTCTGATGAGTGGGGTTAAAAACGGGACAGAAAATAGCCTATTACTTCTAAATTATGATGTTTTTTGATGCAAAAATCTTGATAACATTGTAAGTGGTCAGTGCAAAATAAAAAAAACTAAGGCAGTTCATGACCCCTTTGAAATATGAACAAACACAACAAATTACATAAAAACACATCCCAAAAAGCAAAGCATACATGAACACAGTGATCTTTCCTCAAGGTCCCTGCAGTACAGACGTGAGACATGCACTCATACAGTGTGTCTGTGAGGAAGCGTGTGAGAAGCAGGAAGATAAAGGGTGTCATCGCTCAGGGAGACTGATCACTCAGAGCACATTCAGAGAGCCGCGCTAATTTCACTGGCACCGCCGCCGCACAATTCTTATTGCATGTGACACCTGGAGAGTCAGCAAGGGCCCGAGGCGCTGTGAGCCACAAGGTCACCCTACCTTTGAGACGGACGCGCTCGCCATGAGGGGAATAGTCTGGTTGATCTGGTGCAGGATGTTTAGATACATCTGGATTTCAGTGAGGTTCTGTGGAGAAAACAAACACAAGAGACAGGAATCAATGGAGGTGGACGTGATGAGAGCCGGAGACTGTTGAAAGGTCAATTTCATTACAGAGGAGACCTGCACACCAGGAGTTTACAGGATGCTTTCCTTGCTTCACTGCGATTGTGGGAGCAATAAAAAGTAAAATGTTGTGCCTTAACAGATGGTTATATATATATATTTGTGCTTGATCTTTCATTAAAAATAAATTACTTCACCTTTCTAAGCCCTTTAATCATCTGCAGGTGATTAATATATGAAGTCAAGTTCACACAGGTGTCAACACAGCAGGGAAACCACAGGAATCCCTAAACATATCATTCACTGGGGCGCAAGCACTGTACAAAAATGTATGAATAAGATTGTACTAAGTCATACAAATTAGCCACTAATTTAACCAAAACGTGAAACAGCTACAGAAATAGCCATGATATTGTGGTGGAAAAAAACGCATGATATTCACTGTGTAGGGGAGAGCGGGCACAACCTAATACCTTTTGACTTTCTCAGTTTGTGTAAGTCCACATGGGGTTCAGAGTATAGTTTTTTGTCCGCATTAATTTCACACTTGTCTAGTACAAATATGTCACTTTGTTACTTAATTACAGGCCTATATGTTTTTTTATTTACCCCAAAAGAATGGAAGTGAAATGTGACAACATGCCCCGTAGGCGGGGTACATTGTAACATCTGAGGGGCATGTTGTAACATGACCATATGACAGCTTAAAATGTTATCTGGTCTAATGAAAAAAATATATAAGACAAACTAAAATATTTTGTCAATAAAATAAAATTATTAACTTTTTCAAATAAAAAAATGGG
>NW_015662173.1:172116-191166 GCF_001515625.1 Sinocyclocheilus rhinocerous | reverse complement strand
TTTTCAAATAAAATAATGGCATTTTTTAAGAATTAAAAATAATCTGATTTTGGAGTTTGACAATGAACACATTGCAACCATGCTTGGGACGGCCCACATAAATGAGCCAAAATGCTTTACATTTATTGAAATAATAACTTCTGAACATTAAACACTGACTGTCAGTCTTTATTCACCTGTTTCTCATTGAAATTCATAAAAGTAAATAGTGTAAATTATATCGCTAATGTCATAGAATAGCATAGTTTAATAACAGCGGGGCACATTGTAACAGTGTTACCATGTTCCTCATCTGCGCAACTGGAATTTAAAACTGGTTAATGACTTCTGCTAGTTATCGAAGCATTAAAAAACTGATCTAAACTGATGAATAACAGATTGGAGATTAAATAATAGCAGAATTGTCTCATTTTAAATTAATACAGAAAATTGAGATGATTTTTTTTACTTCAGTCAGAAATTTACTTTTGCTATGGTTAAATAAATGTTCATTGATATCTTCAAAAGATTTGAACTCTATATAGTGTTGATATGGCGACTAGTAAATACCATAATTTTGTTATGCTAGCATGTGTGGAAATTTAAACCATGTGTGTTACAACTAACTCTGTGCTAGTTTGTGCCCCCTACTCCCCTACAAACCTGGTCCAACTGAGATTTGGCTTGATTAAGACCTCTCAGCAAAAAAGACAAGCACTTCTGATCTGAACTTTCTAATTAAGATGTATAGCAAAATATTTTAATTGTACACTTTTATGAAATAATTACACAAAACTGACACTGGGATGGCACCCTATCATCAGTGCTGGGTAGTAAATGAATACATGTAATCTGGATTACATAATCAGATTCCAAATATGAAGTGCTTGTAATTAGATTGTTACCTTTTAAAATACTCATAATCACACTACAGTTACTTTTTTATTGATTTTGTGATTGCATATTATTCACACTATAGAAATACAGTATTCATAATTTATTGATTCTCCCTAATTCTTCTTTTCATCTTTTAAATGAACCTTTCTAAAATAGCCTACCACTTATATACAGTATACAGAAAGTCCTCCAGTTTTTTGGATATTCACACAAAGACCAGTCACTTATCAGCTGGCTATAATTACACAGCAAATTGCAAGGCCACTCAGCAAATGAACACTAGATTTACAAAAAATAAATTTTAAGTGTTTTGTGTGTGTGTGTGTGTCACGATTCGCTGTGGTAGGAACGATGGAGACGCGGAGAAACGTTCAATAGTCTTTAATACTTGAATCACAGGGGATAATTCACAACAGGAACACAGGAAACACATGACATCCAACAAGTAGACCCAACAAAACCAAACTGACAAACAGACTGGGCTTATAAACACAGGGCAATCAGGGGAACACAGGTGCATGGAATAATAAAGTAATCAAACTAAATGAGGACAGGAACATGACCAAATAAGGGAACACAGGAACAGAAACAGGGGCAAAACACAACAAAACAGGTCCATGACCCTGACATATCGCCCCCCTCCCGGAAGGCCTTGTGCCATAGAACAACAGAGGGGGGCACGGTGGGAACTTGGGAGTAACGAACCAGGGGGATGCCGAGGATCCGGGTGGCCAGGGTGGAGCCGAGGGCTCTGGCAACCGAGGCGGAGATCCGGAGATCCGCGGCGGAGCCGGAGCGACTGAGGATCAAGGTGGAGCCGCTGGGTCTACGGGCCGAACTCCGCCTCGGAGGCTGGAGGCGGAGGTGAGGGATGCTCCAGCCTCAGTGACGATGGAGGATGGCAGACCCACGGTGCTTGCACCGTATTGATGGTGGGCTGAGGGCGAGCAGAGGGGCTGCCAGACGACAGCGGTGGAGGAGGCAGGAGAGGGCGGGGGGTGTGCATTCGTGAGCCTCCGGGCATTCAGGGCTACCCTCGGGGATCAGAGCCCACTCCCGGCTGGACTGGGAAATGGGAGCCCCCTCAGGGCTGGACGGGACCAGCGGGGACGAAAGAGAGAGGAGAGGGAGGGAGCAAGTCGACCTCCAGATCTGTTTCCCAGTCTATCAGGTCCCCTTCTAAGTCCAGCAGTTCCAGATGTATAATTAGCTCATCCTCAGCCGCAGTGCAGTGGGCGGAGCTCCACTCCGCGCTCTCACCGTTCACGGCTTGCTCCCTCGCGGTGGGCACTGTCGCCAGCTCTCGCACCTGGTCTGACGGGTGGGGCTCCACATCCGTGGGCGATCCTCCACTCAGTCGCTCGGCATTGCGCTGGCTCATTGATCGCGGCGGTGATGGACTCTCCATCATCGGTGGGCTCGGGCTGATGCTCTGCACCGTGGGGAGATGGTGGGCTGGGCACTGGGTCTGGAGTGGATCTGGCGAGATCATCCATGGGGCAGGTGGTGGATGGCGATCCGTTTCTCGCCAGAGTCAACTCCACGAAGGCGGCAAAATCCTCTCGAGAACCATCTTCAGACGACGCGCGTCGTCAGGGCAAATCACGGCATGTGATCAATCACATGACAGGAATAAGGAAGTAAACCAATATAAAGCAAGCAGCATGCCAAACAATCAGGGTCTTTGACCAAAGTCTGGATTGAGGAGTTACCTTTGTGGATTTACCATTCCAGAATCTCACTTTATTGGATTATCACTCTCTTTGGATTGTATATACACCGGTGGATACTTCTCACATTCACATTGGGACTTACAGCATGCTGGATTTCTTAAGGACTGTTTTAATGGTATGGAACTGAAAGACTCTGTGCTTTTAACAGCCTAGGATTTCTAGTTTTTCTGTGTTGTTTTATGTCCATTGTGACTATTGTAAATACATATTTGATTTTCACTTTTAACATTGTTGTCTGTCTCATCTTTTTAAACACTCAAAGTTCTCACACAGTATAATCTGACCCCATTTTAACAATTGTAAATTCGACCCATAGGGCCGAACGTTACATAGTGATATTCATGCGCTGTAAACAGTGAATGATTAACAGAGTCAGCGCCTTTAGACAGTATATGCATGACTGCATAAAAAACATCTGGGCTGCATTTCCCAAAAGCATCATAGGCTTAAGTTGATTGTAGCTCCATTGGTTTCAATGGGTCTACGATGTACTTAAGCTTACGATGCTTTGTCATATATCTATGTTTGTGTTGGAGAGTGTTTTTGTGCTTCCAGCTGCTGTTCTAGCTTCTGAAATAATGTACATGTTGATGAGAAACTTCTGGCACTCAGGCGCTGAATGTGATGTACAGCAGTGCTGATTAAACATAATGCAGGAGCACACAATGGCCTGTCACCATACGGCTCAGAAAAACACTGCTGACATCACATTTAAAAGATGGTCCAGTGCCAAATTTTGTCATCTGGGTGAACAAATGTAAGCTCAGCACAAAAACACACCTCTCAACAACATCCATAATGCACTGTTTTTCTGAGAATATATAAGAAAATGAGGAATATGAGGATATTCAATGAGAAAACAAAGGGTCCCACTTTTTTTAACTAACTAATAACTATGACTTTTGCCTCAATAAACTCCTAATTTGCTGTTTATTCATAGTTAGTTGTTAAATTTAGGTATGGGGTAGGATTAAGGGATGTAGAATATGGTTATGCAGAGTAAGGCATTAATATGTACTTATAAGTACTAATACACAGCCAATATGCTAGTAATCAGTGGTGGATTAAGTACTTGAAAGCATAGGCGTAGCTTGACGTTTGAGTTTGGGGGGGCCAAACCGAACCGGTGGATTTGGTCAGACGTACATTTAAACACATTTTAGTTTTGCTATAGTAAATCTACATATTCACATTCACATAGAGCGTTGTCTCCAGATTTCTCTGCAGTTCGTGTATGTTGTTAAAAACGCAGAACATCATTTTATTCCACACAACAGGCAGGAATTACCGTTAAGTCTATTATCCACCAAAATGCAGATTCGTCACGTGACAATTCTTACGCAAATGAGATTGAGGGAGACGTTAAGTTTGTTTTGATTTTGTAACACCCCTGTGGACTGTTTGTTATGGTTTCTTCCCCTTGTGTTGGTTTAGCCCGTATAATCATTAGTTAATCACCTCATTGTGCTCACCTGTCTGCCCCTCGTTATCTGCACTATATCTGTTCCTGTCTCTGAGATTTGAGTTTGTCGGTTATTGTGAATGTTAACCTGAGTGTGTGTATGTCTCACCTGTCTGGATCTGCCTTGTGTCTACATTAACTATCTTTATCGGAACCCTTGTCGTCCTCGTCATCCTGCCTGCCTCCACACACCTGGACCGTGACAGATTTATTAATTTACTTACAATAACAATTTAAAATGTATTAACTTTTACGTATTCACTTTTACATGTATTATTAACTGCGTTATATGCATTTTTACTTCATAGAAAAAACTATATAAATAAATATTTAGTAAAATTCTTAAATCGCTATGGGGGAGCCAGGCCCCCCTGGCCCCCCCACAAGCTACGCCCATGCTTGAAAGCCACACTTGAGTAAAAGTTACAGATATCTTACCAGAAAATGACTTTGGTAGAAGTTGAAGTCACCGTTTAGAATATTACTTGAGTAAAAGTCTTAAAGTATGTCATATTTATTGTACTTAAGTATGAAAAGTAGTATATTATAATAAACATACTTAATATAATATATTTAACATACTGAAGTATTGAAAGTAAAAACAAAAGTAAATGCAAAATGGAAAATGAGCAAATAAAGTTACAAAATGTTGCAAATGCATAAATAATGTTCCTTTTTAAACAAAAAAACACTGAATACTGATATTTTAAATGATTAGTTCTTCAAATGATATTTGAAAACATGAAAAAAAATAGTCAAAATGAAAAATTAAACTGCTAGTAGGTGGCAGCAAGTGACTGCTAATGAGTGAGTCATTGAGATTTAACCGATTCATTCAAATGGCTGATTCATTCAGGAACAAAGCATTTGACTGTGTTAAAGGGGTCATATGATGCTGCTAAAAAAGAACATTATTTCGTGTATTTGGTGTAATGAAATGTGTTTATGCGGTTTAAGGTTAAAAAAACACATTATTTTCCACATACTGTACACTTCTCCTCTATGCCCCCCCTTTCTGAAATGCGTCGATTTTTGCAAAGCTCATCTTTCTGAAAAGCGAGGTGAGCTCTGATTGGCCAGCTAGCCAGTGCGTTGTGATTGGCCGAATACCTCAAGCGTGTGACAGAAAATGTTACGCCCCTTACCATACTGTGAGGCCGTGTCCCGGCGCGACGAGACAAAACCCATTATAAACTAGGCATTTGTTGCATCCAGTGGGGACATAATTATGGATTATAATGAGTTATACTGTCTTTTTACGCGTTGCGTTGCATCGCGCCGTGTAAACATAAAACCATGTCTGCATTTGTGATCGGAGAAATAACAAACAACAAGCGCTACTCTACACTGCTCAAAACTCACGTTTGAATCGTCAGTGGCAAATCCTTTAAATATGAAAACATACTTACAGTCTGTGAGTCAGAACAGCCGGCATTGTAGTCTACTCTCCCAGGATCAGGAAACAGTCCTCCATAAAATGCGTTGCACACACACAAATATTTGTGTTTAACTGTTCTGGAACAGTGTTGTAAATACAACTTAACCACTGATTTCTAGTCGTGACCTCTTTTGGAAGGCAACAATACTACAGCGAGAATCAAAGTTACTCCTTCTTTCTTTGCGTGAACATTTGGATGGTGTTATGCAAATCTTCCCACACAGTGACGTAGACGTGGGGGCGTGTTAGAACGAGGCGTTTTAGGAGGGCGTGGACCAGTCTTAACTTTTATAAAATCTATCTCTTTGGGTTTGAGACTTTAGTCTTTGCAACTTTAGGGATCTTATCTATTCACGAACAGCTTGTAACACTCCAAAGAGAAAGGAAAACTTGAAATCGCACCATATGACCCCTTTAATGAGTGAATCACTGAATCATTCATTCAACCGATTCGTTCAAAAAGCTTATTCATTCAATAAGTAAACACTGTCCGTTGCCGATTTTTGTTGGCAAAATTGAGCAAAAAACAGGCAATATTGTGTCTAAAATGTAAGTCACTTAATGCCAACGTTATTAAAGTTGTATAAAATGATTATTACATTTGTTATCATGCTGATATCTGGAGAAAAAACTGCACCCTTTGTGTGATATAGATTATCTATATTAAATTATATAAATAGAAAAAACATACAGAGGCATTTTTACCATCTACAATTTAGAATGCCTTGAATTTTGAGTGTTCTTTGTGTCCTTCTGACTTTATTTTGTAGTGAGTAATTAATATGCTTCGGGGAAATGTATCGGAGTAAAAGTATACATTTTAATTAGGAAATGTAGCTATACTGGAGTAAAAGTGAAAGCTGACAGAAGTGAAGTACAGCTACTCCCCAAAATACTTGTAATGAATAATTATTACTTTGTTACATTATACTACTGCTAGTAATATGAATGCTAATAAGCAACTTTAAAAGTGAGAATTGATCCCTAAACTAAAGTGTTACTAAAAATGTAACACAAAACTCGGTTTCAACTATTATGAACTGAATTGTGAAAAGTGGCCATTACATTTAAAAATGGAAGCAGGTGATAAATGAATGAATGAATTAATTAATATATTTGGATTAACTGCTGTGATTAATTGTTAGCAATAACAACAAAACATGCAGTAAAAATTAAATGGGGCCATTTTTACTTCATCGTGACTCAGAGTGTGCAAGGGAGATGGTGTGATCTTTTTTTAAAAGTGTAATCGCTGTCCTTTCCAATTATTTTTCAATTTTTCAATTTCTACGTGAAAAGCATCCACAAGTGTACACTTTAAAACATAATTTGTGTCAAATGCTTTTAGTAAGTGTATTTACCGTGGTTTGCCATTCAGTGTACACGTCTGCTACCAGATGACAATTTCGCAGAAGAGCTTTCGAGAAGCTACTCGAAAAGATAGAAAATAGGAGTTGTGTTCACCTCCTACCTTTTTGTGCCTCTCTTTGGTGGCGTTGACGTCATCTTGCAGGAACTGCAGCTGGATTTGATAATCAAGGTTTCTCAATAGAACCGTGTCGGCTTCCTGTAAACACAAGAGCAAATGGACTCATAATCTTGTTGCTGTGAGAGACTTTCTCTGGAAAAATGAACAGCGGTAGTGCATTTTCCTTTCTCAGACTCCCGTTAGCCCTGTTACATTGCACTCGAGCAGATAAACAGTGGTGGATTTTTAAAGCAATGAAGCACTCCATGGTATGCATTAGAGACTTCACCACAAGTAAGGGTTGATCTTAAACCAGAAACATACAGTACGTGACTCAAACACAGATGCCTGCCAGCAACATAAGTGTTCATGCATTAGTTATCACGCTAGCAATCCCCAAAACTCAAGGGAGTGACAGAGTTACCTTTAAATATCTGTGCCAATAAAATGTGTTATCTGAGTAGCTACCAGTTTCACAACTTGTTCAAAACATCCATTACAGTAGTTGACATGAAAAAAAAAAAAGACTGAAGACGACATTTTTAAACAAATGTCTGCTATAGCACCTCTTTTGATTTTTCTGAGAATGCATATTGTTGAAAAACAAACTGTACCAACACACAGATTTAAGCTTAGGAATAGCTAAAAGCATTTGAATTTGAAAGGACTTGCATAGAGTATGTTTCTGGCAAAAGTAGTATCTTAAAGGCCTCGAGTAGCTTACAGTATTGCATTTATAAAAGAATGTTAAGTCCTTGAGTCTGTGTTATGTTGATTTTAGCACTGGTTTGAGGTGGTTCACCTGGTGCTGAGCCTAAGAGCAGCCCTTGCCTGTGGTTATGTTATTAAAAAACATCATCTCTTGTGGATTATTGCTTTATAAATCGCCTGAGAAATTGCAGGTCAGAGAACGGCACAGTTTATTGGTACCTTATTGAGCTGTTCCAGCGTGTGCCGCAGCTGCTCTTGATATTCACATTCATTTCTGTATCTGTGGACAACAGAGAGCGTTTCAAGGACAGTTCGTCATGCATGTTCAAGGTTTTCATTTCAAGGCTCTTCATTTGTTATAAGGAGCGTTATTGATCTGCTCTGTGTTGCTTCGATCAGTGGAGCCTGCTGTGATTTCTTTTGACCATAGTTCAGTGGTTTCTTTGGTGTTTTAAAACATCTAAACATGACCAATTCTCATTTACAACACCCTTGACCTGTGAAAAAGTTCATTACTAATTAATAATTCAGCTGTTACGAATATTGTAAATCCCAAACCTCTATCCTAACCATAATCCTAATATTGGTTTGGGTGATAGGAATGTTTTTCTAGGACTAAAATAGTTTTGCCATAACTATGATATTTTTACCATGGGATAAAACATAAGGTAGTTGCGACATTTAATCTCATAATTCAGATTTTATCACAATTCTGAGAAAAAAGTCACATTGCCAGATATAAAGTCACAATTATGAGATGTTAACTAATGATTGTGAGTTTATAACCCAATTTAGATTTTATATTGTGTTCAATTCAATAGAGAGATTGAATTGTGAGTTTATAACAAGAAAAGACTGAATTGTGAGACAAACAATACAATTATAAAAACATGCTACTTAAAGCCCCCCGTCTATTTCTTGATGATCTGATGCATATTACACAAACTTTAAGTGCTCTGGCTGACTGACTTTACATAATTTCATTTTTTTTAATTGGAACGATTTCTCAATGCCTGTAAGACTAAAGTTTTCTCACTGCATCACTGAGTACCTTTGAGGAAGAACTGGATTTGCCAAAGTTTGTCAGGTTAGTGGCATCAAATCTAAGGGTTTTAAGACAATTAGTAGCATGTAAACTACCACAAGCAGAACAGCTGTCAATTGTCTGTGAAATCATCTGTATTTTTGCTGCACTAGCTTTTTTGTTCTGTTGTCTGTTAATATGGTATAATCTATTTCAGGTAAACCAGCCCCTAAATGGTACTTCTTTACATCGTTCTTCCTGTTTAAGTAGATGCTTGAATATTGTCTGCTATAATTAAATGTTCTTGTGCTCAATCTATTTAATGACACGATGGCTATATGTTTGCATTATTTAGGCCACCCTGCTCTCTGGATAAGACGTTAGCGTTTAACCTTAACCTTATACTTCTGTGGTGTTGTCTAACCTGCTGTTGTACTCATCCAGCATGCGTTCTGCATCTTTGAGCTCTCTCTCCAGCTTGGGTCGGTCCGACAGCAGCTCCCGGATGCGCTGTCTGTTGACGCTGATCTGCTCGCTGAAGACCTCCTCCAGCCCTGGCGCCTCCTCCATGCGCTGAAGAGTCTCCAGCTGTTTGCGGAACACAGCATTGCGCTGCTCCAGCACACGCGCTCGGTTGATGTAACCTGCAAAGCGGCTGTTTAGTTCTTGGAGGCTCTCCCAGCCCTTGACTGTCGAGGGCCCGCCGGCCGGAGCCGACTCCATCTCTGGGCTGATGGGCTCCTCGAAGACATCGGTGCGCTCCTTCTTCTCCTTACGCACCTCATGCCGGTAGCTGGTCTTGAACATACTGCGTGCGTGATGGTTTCCACCTCTACAATCTTCGGCTTAGTATTTTAGTGCCCCTCAGCACCTTTAGTGTGTGAAAACTGGGGTGCTCACCCTCTGCTGTCTCATGCTAGACTAAACTCTGCCCATTCGGGCCTCGGGGACAAATAGCTAAAAAACACTTTTCACTCTGGTGTTTCACATGGTGTCCTCGATGGATTCTTCCAGTGGAGTCCCGTGCACAAGGCCAACATTGTCAAACGCTTTGCTGTGTTGAATGATCTTTTGAGATCTGCTTTTGTTTGCAGCTCAGCCCAGCTCTGTCTGTAATCACAATGACATGCTTCCACGGCCTTCTGTTTGACAATGAAAAATTGCTGGGCCTGCTGTTTCAGTGCACATGAAACAACTGCAACTTCTCGACGGCAGTCTGGCAATGCTGTACGCAATCCCAAAACTACTGTTAAATACATACACTGATGCACCTACTGATAAACCTCTTTATATGGCTATCATGGAATGTCACATTCAATAGGATTGCAGTTCTACTCAAAAATGATTTTCTTTTAAGAAATCTGCATGGTCTTACTTTTTTATTAGGTGGCCTTTAATACTATGTACCAACATTAAACTGGATTTATATGTTGTTCTGGAAAATTTGCTGCTAATGGGTTGAGGTATGGTTAGATTTAGGAGTAATGGTAGGGTAGGGGTAGGATTATAAGAGTTACAGGGTAAGGTTTGGGTTACAGTTAGGTGTAAAGTACTTGCATTAAATGTTAATTAAATGCAAGCACTTTAAATGTAATTGCAGTGTTCATAACAATTATATTGTATCAAAAGGTTAAGGCCACCTAAAATGAAGTGTGACCAACAGGTTTAGTGATGTGTTAAAAAATATCATAAAACAACAGTCTTCAGATCTTTTTGAAGTCTGATGTTAAAGGGTCAAGTGACCAATAGACTTCATGGAAGTTGTAAGCTCTAAAAGTGTTAAAGTAATGGATAACGGGTTATTCTTAAATGTCCTTAAATGGTAAAATCGAGATAAAACAGTCTCTGTGGTTTATTGCTTTATTAAAATGGCATCAACAAAAAATAAAGACATCAATGGTCAACTATGAAAACAAAGTATATCAAGATTTTTGCTTGACAAAGACTTGTCTGAATGTTTCAAATAGTCTGAAGGATATACAGTCAACTTTCTGTAATATGAATACAGTACTTGTGCAGTTTTAAAAGAGATTTGAAGTTTGAATGGATGTACAGGTAGGCCTTGTTATGTAATAAGATACTGCATTTATCTGGAGTGCATTATGAAAAAGAATCTGTGTTATATTTTGTAGAGTAGAATTTGGTAGAATTTAATTACAGAGCTACATTTATTTACATAGTTGCCGCCAGTTACTGACTGACAAACTTTAAAAGCCGTTATCTGTATTGTTGATACCATCAGAAATGATCAGACCTAATTTCAACTATGAACAAAGCATTGCAATTATTTTATATTTCTTTTTGATAGAAGCTCAGTTTATGGTAACAAATGAATCCATCCATTCATTCTCCAAAACACTTGCCATAGGGTCTATCCCAGCATCACAGGACATAGGCAGGAAAACAGGACAGGCCATCACAGACTCACACACACTCCCTCCTGTATGCAATTTATTGTCTTACGGGCTATTTAATGCATGTCTTTGGACTGTGGGAATAACCAGAGCACCTGAATGAATGCACAACATGTAAACTCCACACACAATGGCATCCTGGAGTTTTTTTTTTTCATTTTAGTGATTACAAGCTTAATTTATCATTTATAATATATTTTGAGATAAATTATTATGATATACTGTAATAACAATTGTATGATCTGAACAAATACATTATGGAAATTTTGAATTGCTAGAATCATTTTGAACTTTCTCTATCCAGCCCAGTGTATTTATGGTCACTGTTTACGGTTTAAACATTTTCAAATGCAATTTATTCCTGTGATGCAAAGATGAATTTTCCACAGCCAATAGTCCATGGTGGAGCCGAAAGGGAAGAACCAAACCAACTGAGGTGGACACCCAGGCGAAGCTGAAGACCCAGGCTGATGCCAGTGGTCTGGAGGGACAAGGCAGAGCTGAGGTGGAGCCAGTTGCGATGCAGAGCGAGGACAGTGGTGTAGATGGAGGAAAGGAGGAGCCCGGTGGAGCCAAAGCAGTGGAGGTCTGAGGTGCAGCTTAATGCCTGAAAGCCAGTGGTGGAACCAGGGTGATGTCTGACCAAGGCAGAGCCAGAGGCATGGGAGCCTGGCAGAGCCACAGAGTAGATGAGGGAGAGAGGAGCCAAATGGGTTAACAGGCTGAGGTGGAGTCCTGGCCTGAGGTAGAGTGGAGAATCCGATGTGTATGCCAGGGATGGGCAAGCTCTGGAGGGCCACTGTCTTGCAGAGTTTAACTCCAACCCTGATAAAACTCTAAAAGTTTTCTAGTAATCCTGAAGATTAGCTGAAGATTAGCTGAAAAGTTTTCTAGTAATCCTGAAGATTAGCTGAAGTAGCTGCGGACTGGGCTGCCCGGAGCTGGAGCTGGGGAGGGGTAGAGCAAAAGAGCTAGATGGAGCCAACAGAGACAAAGAAGCTTGGAGATTAGGTGGGACCAGCGGAGCAGGAAGGGCCAGGAAAAACCAGGGAGAGTCCAATAAACCAGGGTGGAACTTGCACTCCAGGATGTCGAGCTGGATTAGTACTACTTATAGGACAGACATGGGGGCTAACTCTAGCTCTGGGAAACATGTAGCATCAGGCCCAGGCTGTGGGATGAATGAGAGTCAATGTTCAATCACTCTATAACTTCATGAATGTTTCAGGATCTAGCTCCAGGGTGGAACTTTTTAAAGGCAGATGGTCCTTGGCACATATGGGCTCTAGCTCTGGGTCCATGGTCGGCGTTGGCTCAGGCTCTAGGTCCGTGATTGGCAGTCAAATGTCCTCGTCCATGGTGAAAGAGGATCAACTCGTTATGAGTACTAGCTTGACTAAATCAATTAATTTTCCTTGGGGAGTATTCTTGAGAAAAGGGATTTTGGTTTTTAAGTGTTTATTGTACAAGTTACAAAAAGTCTCTGGTGTGTTTCTTGTGAGCATTCTGTGATCTGGCTCGAGTGAGCATTCTGGGTGAGGAGGAGGAGACAGGTGGCTACTAGATCCATTCATCATTTCTGGGTCCGCTGTTCTGTTACAGCTAGGCAGGCAAGGAGAAGTGAGGAGGATCTATTAACAACTTTCACTTTATTAAACAAATAAAACCAAACAAAACATGCAGGAAATTAACCAGGAACTAATGAAATTGAGAGCATAAATACACAGGGAAATGATCAACTCAACAAGACACATCTGATACTAATTAGTAACCATTGAAACAAACTAGCAAAGGAAACCAAGGGGACAAAATAACTCAGGAACTAAAAACAGGATCAGAAACCAAAGCAGAATGTGAAACACAGGAATAAATGACATTTTAAAATATATTACAATCGAAATTGAAATAATAGTTCACAATATTACTGTTTTTACTGTATTTTAATCAAATAATTGGAGACTTGGTGACCATAAAAGACTTTCAAAAACATAATTATTCCAAAAACACCTTTTTTGGAATTTAGAGTCCACTTTTGTTGAGAGTGGTTTGGAGCTAATCAGCTGTGTGTCTGGCAAACTGGGGGCTCTGTGGCTCTGCTCAGGTGAAGCAGTGTATGGCTGAGTCATCCACATCAGGGCTTTGGGGGTCTCTGCCATGCTCTGATTGGAGATGGAGCTCCTCTCTGTCATAATGAATTATCACACTGGAGCATCCTCAAGTGATTGCTCAAAGCATTCCCCTCTCCTTTACTTTATGGGGGGGAACAGTATGCTTTTCAAATGAACACGCTTTCTTTTGACATTGTGAGAGACGTGACTGGCTAGAAGCAAATGGGAGGATGGTGAATGAGGGTGTGGAGTGAACAGAACTGTGCTCGATGAGTGTTCATTCTCTTCCTTGTGCATACTGTGTGCTGTGTGCATAGCTATTGAATCCTCACTGGGAGATCAATGGGGTTTTTGTCATTTGGAATTGATATTCCACAATGCGGAATATGCTAGTGTCGGCCACTGTTAGTTTTCACAGTGATACACAGAACTTTGCCAAAACATGACAGCTAAACAAACATTTTTCAAAGAGTGAACAGAGTATTTGTAGAACTTCTACAGAGCAACATAGAAAGCTTGTGTATAGTGTTGCATTGAATAGCACATAGAGCTCTAAGATGCTATTGTGTACAATTTATGGGCATAATAAATAATTCTGCCACATATGTAAATGCTGGACACAGGAATATTTGACAGTTGTATTTGGTAAGCATGGTTATGCTGCCTTCCAAGAGAACTGTGTCTTGTATCTTTGGAATGATTCACTGAAAAAAGCATAGTAAAAATAATTCATCCAAGATGAGGGCTGAAGCAAGAAAAAATATATACTTAAAATGTATTGTAATTCATTCTTTATGCTTTTTGGGTAGGATTTTTTATAGAAAATCAGCATCAGGAAATTATTCATATCAAAACAATCTATCAAGGTCTAAACAGGGTCCATCAGATATGGCAAAGCAATTCGCTGTCTTATCCAAATCTACATAAACACGAACGCCCATTCAATGTTAAGTACTGCAATGTCTGAAAGTTTCCTGTTTCTTATATATGTTTTCAGTTGGCACAAGCAAGAAAAAATTATTTTGCTCTACGCACTGTTCATCGGCACTGTTCAGAATAGCTTAAAGTTACCAGCATTTATTAAAATGTGGACTAGCTTTGATTCTTTGAACAGTGATAATCGTTTATCAAAACTTGCTTGTCCTGTCGACATACAGCATTGAAAAGTGACAGTTCTGCACTCGTGTCCTCTTCTCAAAACCATTGTGATGACAAATAAATGTCAGGTCTTCTTCGGTGCACGTGCTAGAGCTGAGGATGTTAAGTGCAATTAAAGTGTTCATGTCATTTTCCTAAAATTTCCCATGGATCTCATTAATAGTGTTGTCCAGTTCACCGCAATGCAACTCCTTGTAATAATCCAGGGTTTAGTCTGCAACTCGACTGTGAACTCCCAAAGCTGCTGAAAGTGGTGATCAGTCCTCATTGCTAAAAGAGCAGAGATCTTGGCAGATGCTAAGTTTTTTTTACAGTGGCATAATGTATGGTGGATGACTATAGCACTTTGCATAGTATAAAAAGTTTGTACTGCATGAGAACTCATTGCATCAAAATGCAAGGGAACAAAAAGTGAAAATCAGTAACTGATATTGTGTCGCTAAAAGGTTTCAGTGTAGTAGATTTACCAGAAAAGTCACGGTTTCATTTTCGCAAAGACTCAAAAACAGCATGTTGTTTTGACCACACGATGAAGTTATAGAGTGATTGAACATTGACTCTCAGCTGAAGTGCTGCAACAGACATCCACAATGCAAAGGTTGACGATATGTGAGTGACAATGTACATACATCACCAGTGGATTTAAAATGCGTGACACCACGGTAGGTCCCTCACATACTCGACGCACCATCGTAACACTGCGCTCTCAAGTTGCAGATATCAAGATTAAAGGTCCTTGCTGTCATGCTACGGTGAGATTCATGCACAAAGAAGGTGAAGGTAGATGCAAATAGTCTTTAATATTCCACAATAGGGCAAACACAGGACGGACAGGCAGGATCAACACGTAGGGACTAAGTAGACCGGACGAGGGAACACAGGACTGAACACAACTATATACTGAATAAAATTAAGATAATTTAGTTCACACACACCTGAACTAAATGATACAATCAAACATGAGGGAAAACTGGGTCACACAGAGTACATGAGGGATGAAGATAACATGAGGGTTGTGACAGTTCGCCCCCCTTCCGGAAGGTGTGACCTCGCACCGCAGGGACAACAAAGGGAGGGATGGAGGGGGAATTAGGAGGAGGACACAAGGAGTGGAGAAGGGATGGTGACGGGGACGGCAAAGGGCTGGCAGGAAGGCAGGCAGACAAGACATGTGGAGGCTCTGGCGGAGGACAGACACCCGGGAGGAGGACAACCAACAGAGTCCAGGGTGGAGACAATGGAGGGAGGAGCCAGGGAGAAGACAGGTGGAGCCAGGGTGGATCAAACGGAGGTAGGAGCCAGGAAGAAGACAGGAGGGACTTGGAGCAGGAGGAGCCAGGCGGGACGCAGGCCACAGCCATGATGGCGGCCCACGGTGGAGCCGACGGAGGGAGGAGCCAAGGTGGAGGAAAGGCTGACGACTCCAGGGGGCCGACCGACAGTAGCGGAGCAGGTGGAGGAGGAGCCCGAGGCAGAGACAGAGAGCCGATGAGCTAAGGCGAGGATCCGGAGGGCCAAGGCGGAGCAGCTGGAGCGACAGAGGACCAAGGTGAAGCCGGAAACAGAGGTGGTGGGAGAGGGAGGCTGGGCGGGAGTTCAGGATGCTCAGGGGGATTAGGGACGGTGTGTGCTGCCCACACACACACCACAAAGCCACTCCCAGCACCGGGAGTGCCAGTGACAGTGGAACAACCTCCGAATCGGGGCTATACACTCTCCAGAGACTCGACCTCAGTCCAGTGGTGTTTGGGAGGTCGACGGGGCGATGGGAATTATCCCCGATCCAGAAAAGGGAGTTCAGCGTTGCGTCGTCCAACGCTGTTAAAACGGCAAGCTGGCTGAACTCAACACCATACTCCAATAAGGGAAGGTCTTTACGGGCTAGGGCGATAGTGGTGATCCATGGTGGGAGAGAGAGAGAAAAAAAGGGTCACAAAGAGCACATGAGGGATGAAGACAACAAAACATTTCAAAGGGGTGTGACACTTGCACACTGAGTCCGAAATTTTCATATTCGTTTTTTCATATTCGTAATCCTAAAAATTTGTCACACACAGAAACCTTGCACACCGAGTCCGAAGCGTATTAATTAATCCATTGCAGTGGGGGTGATTTTGTCCTCTCTTTTCTTAAAAAGATAAAAAGAAAGGAAATATTGGGTCCATCCAATCCTGAGATAAAGAGAGGAAGGAGAGTACCACCTCATTAAGGAGCAGTGGGATTATCACGGGTGATTCCAAGTTTACTTCATGATGTCAGTGGCTCAGTTTGATGCTTTGCTAGCGATACTGGAGCCACATATTAAAAAGACCACCAATTTCTGTGAACTCCGTATGCAAGGATCTTTACGGTGCTTTGTGCTGTGAGATGAAGTGGATCAACTTATTGTCAGTCGCTCTGAATTGTCAAAACACCTCGAATTTTTTTATGACACATGAAAGTTTCGGAGGCAGTGTGTAAATGCGACTGACAACAGCGCGAGGTCATATTTATTTTTTAACGTCCGGAAATTTTGGGCGAAAATCAGTGTGCAATGACCTTAAGACTTGTCAGTACATTCTTTAAAAGATGGGCCAGAGATTCACCATCTTTTCTGTCAGTCCGATAAAATCAGATGAATGATTCATGTACAGAGAGGTCTCTGTGAACATATCTTAAAACCACTGCAGCTTGCTCATGCCTACTTATGTCATGCGTTTCATCCGCAATAAGGGCAAAAATTATGGCTTCATGTGCTCTCTGTATGATGTCACTTTTAACTTGACCGGTTTATCACTTGATATTAATCAACCCTTTCTGGTGCTTGCTATGGACATCATGATCTCTCTGAATAGCTGGTCAATTAGTTGGCTATGAGTGGCCCTCTAAGAGATTATGATTCATCAGTTTCATCATGACGAAGAGCAATACAGGAACGACAACAGAAGAGCACAGTGTTGCATGTTTTTTCAGATATTCTCTGTTCTCATCAACTCTGTGTGTTCACCGCTGATTTGAGTGGCGACGCTTCCCGTTTGTTTTCCAGTTGCCAAATCCAGACACTTGAAATGTGTCCATCGTGGACCAAATGCATGACTCGTGAAACAAAACACCTGCTCAAGAGTGGGACTATCTTGGATAAATGGAAATGTAAATAATGGTTGATATGGCCCAACCCCAATAAAGTTTGCAGATGTTTTTGGTCCGTGAACTAGATCTTGATCAGGATGCGCGCTGCCTGTGGAGGCTTGGCTAACCGCTCCAAATTTGGGGCTGTCGTCTGCTCACAGAAGGATTTCACGTCTTCTGAACGAGTGACACTTTGTTCAATCAACTGTCCTCCATCAGCAATTTCTGTTTTTGTTATTTTGGAGAAGTAGTTATCCATATTATTGGGTTGTTTAATTATTTTGTTCAATCAATCATTTAGTTATCTATGATTTTCATACCAACAACGATAAACAAATGTGAAAATTAGATGCAATCTTTTCTTATGCACTCTCTTACCCTTTCCCCCCATCGACGCCCCTGAGAGGGAGTGATTTCCTTTCCAAGTCAGTTGTCTCTTTTGACAGCAGTGTGTACTGATGTAGTCATTTAATCAATTCCTGACTATCACTGAAGATGGACTTTGCTGTACAAACCATCATAAGACACACATCAGTTGGAGGACTAATCATTCACAGGGGTCACTGGTGTTTGGAGCCTGCTGATTGCAGCTGTATGTTCAGTTTGTTTTTGTCATTTATGTCGCTTATGATCTACTGCACTTTGAAGGCAGCAGTCGATGTAGGCAGTAGACAGCAGGGCAGTTCAATAGGTCTTTGTGACAAAATGGACACTTTGGGACCGTTCAATGACAGCAGAAGATCAAATAAATATCTGCCTTTCTATGATATTACCCTGCAGATGCAGTTTCCTTTTCTGAAATGGCTTTCAGGATTGATCAATCTTATTGTTGGTGAAATTTAATCCATTTGTTTTGACACCACCCTATTTTTTGCTCAACTTAAGCTACATATTTCATAAAGAGAAATTGCAAACATCATCATGACACATTACGGCCTTACATCCTGCTTAATTCTATTACTAGGGCATTGACAACTCACAGAAAATGAATAATGTCCGCTGGCTTTGGCTCTGCATGTGCAAACGCCCCTAGACTACTACAGTTTTTCCACCATTAATCACAGGACCAGTCATGCAGAATGATTAATCATTTTTAAAGGAATAATTCAGTTTTTAATACAGTTTAAGCTCATACAGCACGTGGCATAATGTTGATTACCACAAATTAAATTCAACTTGACCCTACTTACAAATAAAAAAAAATAATACACAGGTGTTTACTAAATTACATTTGTAATCAATTACACATGTATAGGATACTTATCACATTAACCATTTGCCAAAATAATTGGAAACTTTAAAGGGGTCATTTGATGCGATTTCAAGTTCCTTTCTCTTTGGAGTGTTACAAGCTGTTCGTGAATGGATAAGATCCCTAAAGTTGCAAAGACTAAAGTCTCAAACCCAAAGAGATTCTATATAAAAGTTAAGACTCGTCCACACCCTCCTAAAACACCTTGTTTAAACACACCCCCACGTCTACGTCACGATGTGTGAAGATTTGCATAATGCCGCCCAAATGTTCACGCAAAGAAAGAAGGAGTAACTTT
>NW_015662173.1:167702-171931 GCF_001515625.1 Sinocyclocheilus rhinocerous | reverse complement strand
TTTGGCCTTCCAAAAGAGGACACGACTAGAAATCAGTGGTTAAGTTGTATTTACAACACTGTTCCAGAACACTTCAAACCAAATATTCAGATGTGTGCAGCACATTTTATGGAGGACTGTTTCCTGATCCTGGTAGAGTGGACTACAATGTTCTGTTCTGACTCAGACTGTAAGTACGTTTTCATATTTAAATAATTTGCCACTGATGATTCAAACGAGAGTTTTGAGAAGTGTAGAGTAGCACTTGTTTGTAATTTCTCCGATCACAAATGCGGACATGGTTTGGTTTACGCGGTGCGATACGTAACGTGTAAAGAGACAGTACAAGTCATGATAATCCGTAATTATGTCCCCACTGGATGAAACAAATGCCTAGTTTGTAATGGGTATTATTGGTTTAGTCTCGTCGCTCCGGGACCCTGCGTCACAGTATGGTAGGGGCGTAACATTGCCGTCACACGCTTGAGGTATTCGGCCAATCACAATGCACTGGATAGTTGGTCAATCAGAGCACACCTCGCTTTTCAGAACAATGAGCTTTGTAAAGAGACTCGTTTCAGAAAGGCGGGGCATAAAGGAGAAACAATGTACAGTATGTGGAAAAGAATGTGTTTTCTTTAACTTTAAACCGCATAAACATTTCATTACACCAAAAAAAAAAAAGTTATTTTTAGCAACATCATATGACTCCTTTAAAGAAGTCTCTTCTGCTCACCTTTAAAGAAGTCTCTTCTGCTCACCAAGTCGGTTTATTTGATCCAAAGTACTGCAGAAACATTAACATTTTGAAATATTTTTACTATCCAAAATAACGGTTTTCTATTTAAATTATAAAATGTAATTTATTCCTGTGATTTCAAAGCTGAATTTTTAGCATCATTACTCAGTCTTCAGTGTCACATTATCCGTCAGAAATCATTCTAATATTATGATTTTCTGCTCAAAAACATTGTTGAAAACAGCGGAGTAGAACTTTCAGGTTTCTTTGAATAGTACGTTCAGAAGAACAGCATTTATCTGAAATAGAAATCTTTTGTAACATAAAATGACTTTCTCCACTTTTGATCCATTTAAAGCATCAAAAGTATTAATTTCTATAATTTCTTAAACCCCCCCCCACTAAAATAAATAGAGCATGTTGATAGGACTATCAGGAGCAACTATATTACACTAGCAATCACTAATATTGCCCACGTGATTTTATATCAGATGCACACATGCTTTGTATGCATTATCATACAGTACAAAAACATTCTATATCCGAGTAACTAAATTATGCACGTTTGAACAGATTTGCAGACAGCTTATTTCACAGTAATGATTGGTCTAAACATGTAGACATTACTTTAATAGTCTAAATACTCTTATATAGTATTGTTTATAGAACATAAAACCATCCTCACACTGTACAACATTTAGATGTAATGAAAGATAGCTAAATCATTTCAAAATGTTGCACTCGATTTCACATTAGTCTGGAATTATGGTTTGAGAAAAGTCCAACTAGTAAGCATTCAAGTCTGTCACAACACCTCATCTAATGCTAAGAAACATTACTCTGCCTGATAGATCTCCTCCGCTGGCTCCAGCCGCGCTCGCGTTCTATTTGTGAGGTAAACAAAATGTATTCCTCTCAGCGTCTATCAAAAATGAAAAGTAGAGAAAGACATATTGCTGCTTGGTTTATGGTGATGTGGTACATGTCGCGCATCTCACGTGGAGATCTGTAATATCAATAGCACTATTGGTGCGTGATCTTCGAGAGAAGTTTAGATGTGAAAACTGGACTTTGTTAGTTTCATACGGATTACTTTCACAGATCATTTGTTTTTGGTAAGAGTCACTTCATTTAAGAGTAGACATGTCAAGCTTTCTATAGATATATTTCTCATGTCTGTATGTAAAGTATTTGCTGAGTTGGTTCATTTTAGGGTCACGTTTCGAAAAGCACTCCGCCGAGACAGTGAAGACTGAGTGCACAGTTTGTTTTCTTTCAAGATCAGTTTTATTGATCTGGTGAGTACACAAATAAAAGTAGACCCTTTAGATAAAAGGGATGCATTACGTGTCCAATCAAAGGTGACAAAGCATTAAGTTATTTTCTCTCATCTGGGAAATATACAAGTGCTCCCGCCGGCACCTTTGCCGACCCTAGTCGGTTAACCATGTAAGAAACTGTTCAAGAGGTTATTTTAGCCCTGTGATCTGTGCAAGTTTGAGATGTCCAGTTTCAAAACACGTCAGATGTTCAACAAAAGAGGCAAACAAGGACTAAATTTAACTAGAAGTTTATTTCATTCATGCATCCAATAGCCAGAAGTGAAACAATCATGGACAGGGAGCCATATATGTGGTCTCAAACTCATCACCTGAAAGTGAAAGAGGAACAGGAAGTTAGTTTGACACGCATGTTCTACAGGGAATTCAGCCAAACACATAAGCCACTGAACACATACTTGGCTGATAGTAGTCATAAACCTCAACGACCGCTGGCTTGAGATTCTGCACTACAAGAACCGGTTTCAGTTGTAGCCTGTAGGTCATGGGGATGCCCTTGGGAACCTACGAGATGGAAGGGATGAAGAGAAGTACAGGAGCACATATACAGCACACATGAAGGGGGCAGATAGAGAACATACCCAGTGCACATCTCACCTCTTTCAGATACACAAGCACATGGTCATTTCCAGAATCAACCCGCTGCACTAGTGGAGCAAATGAATCTGGTGGAGATCCAATCTGAGAGGGAGGAGAAGTCCATTAACATCTGAAGCGGCTTCAAGCATCTTGGGACTTTACAAACAAGTCATCTTAAAACATACGAACCAGTGACGTATCTGCTGTGAAACCCGACAGGAGTTTAATGTTCACGATAACCATGTTAGTAGTTGGTTTTGCACCATTGTACCTAAATGAAGGGGAGTTAAAGAAATAAAAATAAAAACTAGCAGTTGGGTGCATCTACAAAAATGGCTTAAATGCCATTATACCACCTCTGAGCAGCATTATGCAGAAATTCCAGTTGTATGCTTTGATATTAGGGGCAGAGGTGGGACAGAACTACATTCTGACTGGCTTTCATGTGACAGTCAGAGAATTGAGCAGGCACAGAGCAGCCTTAGCTCAGCTGTGTAAAGATGCGTTAAGGGTAAAACAGAACAGTCAAAGCGGTTCTTACGTCACAGTGATGTTCAACATGAGATCGGCTCCACGCACTTTGCAGTCTCTTGCCACCTTCACGTCAACGTGAAGGGTTCTGGAAGCTTTAATGGGTGTCGGGATGTTGTAGAAACATGCAACCTGGGAGTACAAAACTAAACATGACAAGGAGAACCGGGACAAGCATAGAGGTAGAAGTTAAGCAGGTGAAGGCACAGACCTGCACAGACACACAGGTAGACCCCTTCGCTCTAACACTATATCTGCCAGGAACGTTCTTCAGCGGCTTCTGCTGATACAGCAGCCGGTTGTCCCGATTCACATCGAAATTATAAACCTCTTCTGCTACAGACGACGACTGTACAGTAACGGTGCTGGAGCCCTCCAGGCTGAACACTTGAGCAGCGAGCAGAGACAGAGCATGAAGAGCCACGACAGTGTCCTAAAAATAAGCACCAGATTAAAAACTCCACTCAGATAGGCTGCCTGTGCTCATGTTTGGTAGTCAGTCACCTGGGTGGAGGAAAAGCCTCAGACCTGCATAGACACACAGGTGGAGCCCTTCCCTCGAACACTATATCTGCCAGGAACGTTCTTCAGCGGCTTCTCCTGATACAGCAGCCTGTTGTCCCGATTCACGTCGAAGCTATAAGAGTCTCCTCCTACCACTGAGGACTGTACGGTAACAGTGCTGGAACCAGCCAAGCTGAACACTTCAGCAGCGAGCAGAGACAAAGCATGAAGAGCCACCACAGTGTCCTAAAAATAAGCACCAGTTTAAAACCTCCACTCGGATATGATGTTTGTGCCCATGTTTGGTAGTCAGTCACCTGGGTGGAAGAAAAGCCTCCATAAGGATTCTGCTGGGTCACAAGCCAGTTGACAATGCGGTTAGCATAGCCCAGATTAGCGGTCGTGAGAGGCTGTACAGAGAGAACGGCCAGCAGCACATATGAGCTGATCTCCACCGCCAGAGTATCACCAGATGGAGTCTGAGACCAGTGGAGCTTATTGTCTTCGGACAAGACAGAGGACAGAAAGTTGATGCCAACGACCCTGAACATCTATAA
>NW_015662173.1:162172-167531 GCF_001515625.1 Sinocyclocheilus rhinocerous | reverse complement strand
AAAGAGACTAGGGAATCTCACCTTCAGAAATGGCAACATTGTCCAAGGCATTTAAAAGCTGTGCTCGAGTGCTGGTCTCTCCAGCCAGACTGAAGGTGTAGGCAAGCAGAGCCGTGGCGTAAGTGTTTCCCAGGTTCCCAACGACAGGCCTCAAGCAAGACAGAGCATTGGTAATGATGGGATCCTGAAAGCAAAGCAAATTTTAGACTACATAACCAGAAGGTCATCTTCAAGGAGCTTGTATAACTACTGGTAGGCATGTTTTTACCGTGACAAGAACATCTAGTTCAAGCAGCGACGCAACAACGTAGCCTGTCATGGTCACGTTATCACCAACACCACCCTAAAACGGAGCAGCAAAATGACTATGATCAGAGGTCTGACCCGTTATGGCACATTTAAAGAAACATGATGCACCTTAATGGCATTGTGGTACAGAGTTCCCAGTTGCATGAAACAGCCATCTGAATCCTGCTTGCTGATCAACCAATCCTTTGCGCTCTGGAGGACACTGGGATCAATGAAGATTTTATGCGGGTCCATTTTACAGTTGATCCATAAACATCTGTAGCCAGAGCCTCTGCAGGGAGCTTGAGGAAACCAGTGGTGCTGATAGTGCTCTGAGGTAAAAAAAAAATAAAAAAAAATTTAAAAACCTGTCAAGATTCACTCCACTGAGTAGGACTTGTAGGATTTGGCAATCTGCACCGCTCTGAAGGTAACCGATGGCAGTCTGTCGGATGGTTGGGGTGAGCTGCGCAGTGAACTCCAGGTACTGTAGGATGTAAATATTGGGAGCAAGAACGATCATATTTTGTTCTCCACAGCCAGATGGCATCCGTAGTAAGTCATTAAGATTCTTTAGCGCACGACCCATTATGTCCCCTAAGAGAGGAAGAAAACAAGGTCAAACCAAAAAGCCATCAGAAACCAAAGTTATTTAGCTGAACGTCGCCGTGTCCATTTCCCCTTAATAAAATGCTTTACCAAGGACTGAAACGGAGCATTTGGTTGATCCCTGGATCACATTTGTTGGAAACATCAGAGATGCGTCTTCTGAAAGAACACTTCCTGTGGACCAAACAGAACTGATTTGAACAGAACACAGTTTACTGGTACAGAGAGAGAATGCATTTAGAAAGTCACTGAGTGCAAACAAACCCTTTGGACACAATAACCAACTCTGGGTGAAGATCCTTTCAACTCCCTCAGGCTATAAAAAGCAATAAAATAAACCACATCAGTAAAGCATCATCAGCAAACTCCAGAAAGCTGGTTAACACTTACCAGAACAAGAAGACTTTGAGTAACTATGTCAATGCGTCCTCTCACCGGCACAGTCACAACTTCAGTGCCACATCGAACCTGGGATTGTTCAGCCTGAGCGCTGACGGTCACATTTACAGATCCTATAGTACAGACAGGAAGTGAGCAACAACTCATACACCTCAATTTAGAAACAGACAAACAGAGCAAAACAGACCGAGAACAGAAGCTGAGAGAATCCATTTAAAGGTCTTTCTCCCATTGGCACAGAGACAGGATGAATACGGCTCATTGAAAGGTCTAAGACTGAAGTCCAAGGAAGAAGCTGGAGTCACTTTAACCTGCCAATGAATTACATTAGTGCACATGGAGTAAAGACAAGACTATTTTCCTCTACTGATCCATTTAGGGTGTGTGATATTGACATGCTTCATTTTCTGGGATGGAGTTTTCGCGCTAGTAACTTGGCTGGTTTAGGCCTGTCAGGGACGGCTGTCTACTGAAATTTTCCATATTTAGTGTGGTGGTCAGTTGATAACAGTGACCGAAATAAAGACTTGCTGAAATCATTCTTGCACATGAGATATTGCTTCATTTTGATAGTACAAAACTCATGGAAGGTGCCCCTGTATTTTACATTGCTAATTCTAACAGTTACAATAGGCTACATCTTACTGTGAAGGCTCAGAGCAAGGTGACACCATCAGCTTGCACATCTAACAGAATTAGAAGTTACACAAACACCTATTACACTAATAAATATGAATCCAGACCATGATGCACTTGGACAGATAGTTGAAGACTGTGGCCTTCAGCTCAAAAGACTCTCCACGGATGATGGAGTAAGGCAGGGAGAGCTCCAGGAAGAAGGGTTGGAAGACCGTCAGCTGAACAGGAGGAGCCAAACCGAAACCTCTGGAGGACAGGCAGAACGCCTCCGTCTCCCATGTGGTGATTGTGTCAGGAACCTTCAGAGTAACTTGTGTGGATCCAGTGTTTCTGAAGAAACAAGGACACCGGAAGACAAATGAGGGGGCAGAAGAGGTAAACTAATTGAGGCCAAGTGGCTTTAGATCAGTGATGTCAAACTCGGTTCCCGGAGGACCACAGCCCAGCAGAGTTCATATAAAACTCTAAACACACCTGATCCAGCTAAATCAAGTCCTTCAGGGTTATTTGAAAACTACATGGCATGTGTTGGAGCATGGTTGGAAACACTCTTTAGGGCTGCGGCCCTCCAGGAACTGAGTTGGACACCTGATTTAGGCCTAGTCCACACATGCATGGGTATTTTTAATTACATGGGTATATCCTCGGTTAAAAAACAAACAAAATAAAAAGTCCACATTAAAATGCAAAAACTATGAAGCACTGTCAAGAGTATGCCAAAACAACAAGTGGCAATATAAACCTAACTGTAAAGCCACATTGGCCAATTACAGACTTGCCTCATGTAAACAGGAAACAAGTGCACTCCAATGTCACAAGCCAAAAATCTCCAGTTGCAGTGTTGTGTAGCCAGTGAAACCAGAGTTTCTGAAAATCTTCACCTTGGCAGTAGTTTAAGGTTCCGTTTCAGTGACCCTATACAGCATTTGTGGACAAAATGGCCAAACCGCATAGAAAAAGCTGCAGTTTTGAAAATACCAGTGTTCGTGTGGACGGGGCCTTTGAATCTCGTTTCAGCAAATTGACTTACCCCACTTGAGCAAGCTGCCAGATCCATGTTTCTGGAAAGTAAGTCCTGACGGTCACGTCAAAAGGGGAGCTTCCAGCATCCCCGCCTCCAGCTCCCCCGCCCTCACCTTGTCCAGCGCCCTCACCTCGTCCAGCGCCCTCACCTCGTCCAGCGCCCATTGAATAGGCTACAGGAACACAAACAAAGCACAACACCCCCCTATCCCATTAATACCAGGACTGCAACAATTGAGGTTTGTCCATTCATTATAGGCATAAGACAAATCAGATCGGTGCACCAGGCTATCCTATAGTAAGAAACTCATTTTAATAAGATTCATTCTGATATGGTGCCATTCCATTGCACGGTAAGGCATTGCTCGCTTTTGGGGTGGGGGGGACACCAGATTCAAGAACTTAGGTGCTTGATATAAAATAAATGGTGCTTTAAAAAGTCCTTATCAAATTCACACCCCAGCATATGTAGCGTCATGAAAGACCTTCCAGTACTTAATTTCACTTACACTTAACATTTACATTAAACATGTCAGAGTAATAATGTTTTGAATGTGTAGGTTTCATAAATTTAGACCGTTTTGAGCAGTCGTGTTCAAAGGAATTTAATGAAATCCATTGAAGTCAGTACTGGTAATATTCAAATACAATTTCTCAAATATTGATAAAATACGCATCAAACTGGTTTTTGCTGTAGTTCTCGTACAAGATTTAAATTGGAAAGAATCTCAATTTTTAAATTAGTGGTTAAGTGTAATAACATGGTAAAAACTGTTAATATTAAAAATTTGAACAGTCGCTCAAAAGAGACGTTACTTATTAATAAAATTAACTCCAGTCAATTTTTGTAAATCCCATTTTTTCATCTTTGACCTAAGAATGCAGCTCAAACTTTGCCCTTCCAGGCCACTTACCTGCAGAGATTTGATCCAACCCTGATAACTCGCCTGCCTGTAGCAGTCTTGAAGACAATGATTAGCTGGTTCAGGTGTGTTTGATTAGGGTTGGAGCCAATCTCTAGCTGTGTCTCATTTAGAAGGCTGCGCCCTCCGGAGGTTGCATCCTCTGTAGGATGCATATACGAAGTGTCCTTAACCTAGAATTAAATGACTGCCTTCGTAGGACAGGCGGAAAAGGAAACCGGAAGTATCACGTTGCCATGCCAACACATTTAGAGCATCGTTGCGCTCACACTACTTGAAAGAATTTCAAAATTTGGAAAGTAATTTGAAAAAATATGCTTTTACTGGTTTTATTTTTGTTCAATGTTTGAGGAGCTGCATCGCATGTACAGCAGACATGTTAGAGAGAAAAAAAAAAAAAAAAAAAGAATAAAGAGGATATTAAAAATAAGTTTATCCGTTTTTACCGAGGTGATTTAAGGCAAGTTGTAAACACCACATTTGCGCGTGCGCATCTGCCGGCGCCGGCATTTTTCAAATTAACAACGGTTGTTTACAGCGACGCAAAGACTTGTGGGTTCTCTGTAGCAGCGAAGGATACACCTCATGCATCCTCCGAATTCCTGTGAAAGGTCGCATTCGGAGTGTCCTACTTGCTTTTCTGAAATGAGACAGCCTCAATGACGTATGCAGCCTTCGAATGCGACCTCCAGAGGGCGCAGCCTTCTAAATGAGACAGCTTCTGAAGGAAACTGGCCTAGAACGGCCAAGTTTGCCCACCCCTGATCTAGAGGAACGCAGCTGCTCAAAACTTAAAATGTTCATGAAATATTTTCTAAATTTACACCTTGTACATGTGCAAATCTGCAAAAAAAAAAAAAAAAAGATAAAAATAGGACTTTCTATTTGCTTTTAAACTGTAAACGCTTTAAGCCGTTTTTCCAATTTTTCAAGTACTACATTTTTCTCCTTAGCTCCATGTTGCAGTAAGTTTTGAGTTCATTTTTAGGCCATCTCCTATCCTGAAAAGTCTATTGCAGAGACAAAAATGAGCTCCTAAAACATACTGCCAGATTCTGGAAGATATATTCTTCAAATAGTGGTACAAGAGGATGTGGTGCTGGTCCTTCAAGAGTCACTCTCAACTTATCGGTCCATAAAGCCTATAAAAATAGTCATCATGCATTTCACAACACTTCAGAATGTTATTCTTAAGTAGGGGTCATTTTTTTACCCAAGCAAAGTCTCTGAGAACCTGACACCTTGTAATTCTGGAGACTCAAGGTTGCAGTTCTGGAAAATAGTGGCACTGGAGACTAAAAGTTTCCTGATGGTTTCACTTAATTCTTCACATTAATTCTTAAATCTTTTGCAGTTAACATGTGTCTTTTCTTCTCCACCTGTTTTTTTTTGACCCCGCTGACCCAATGAGCATTTAGCTGACCAATGTTCATGCCTTAACTTTGAAATTTCTGTATTGCATTAGTTTTTAATATTTC
>NW_015662173.1:150191-159873 GCF_001515625.1 Sinocyclocheilus rhinocerous | reverse complement strand
TTTTCTCCTTAGCTCCATGTTGCAGTACGTTTTGGGAGTTCATTTTTAGTCCATCTCCTATCCTGAAAAGTCTGTCTTGCAGAGACTGACAAAAATGAGCTCCTAAAACTTACTGCCAGATTCTGGAAGATAAATTCTTCAAACAGTGGTACAAGAGGATGTGGTGCTGGTTCTTCAAGAGTCACTCTCAACTTATCGGTCCATAAAGCCTATAAAAATAGTCATCATGCATTTCACAACACTTCAGAATGTTATTCTTAAGTAGGGGTCATTTTTTTACCCAAGCAAAGTCTCTGAGAACCTGACACCTTGTAATTCTGGAGACTCAAGGTTGCAGTTCTGGAAAATGGTGTCACTGAAGACTAACAGGTTCCTGATGGTTTCACACTTAATTCTTCACATTCATTCTTAAATCTTTCGCAGTCAATGAGTCTTTCCTTCACCCGTTTTTTTTTTTTTTTTTTTGCTGACCCAATGATCATTTTGCTGACCAATGGTCATGCCTTAACTTTGAAATTTCTGTATTGCATTAGTTTTTAATATTTCAAGGGGATTTAATCATTTTTGATTTCTCAGTCAGAGTTAAACCTCTTTTTTGGCTCATTTCATCCGTAAAAGAACCTGCCTAATAATTCTGCATTTCTTTTCCATTTCCAGCCTTCATGGACAATTATATATCACTTCTAAATTATTGAATGCTAAAATAATAGTTTGAATTGATGTGGTTTGGAATTGGTAAAATGTGCTTGGAAAAAAATATCAGAATAGTGCGTGCATTATTATTAGGCATGTTGATAAGATGTTCTCCCTTTACACAGTGCGCGTGATAGCGAAATCGAAAGTGAACAGCGAGCGCCAATTCAAATGCGATTTCAATACCCCGCATTTTGATAGCGGCTCCCTGATGTGCGAAAATTATGGGGTTAAAGGAAAAAATATTTTGACTGAATTTTTCCTCGGCCAAACCCCCTTCTACAGCCATACCCGTCACACAACCAATTTAAGAGAAGTGTAGGAGCACCTTCTAATCAATAAATTCTGATCAAGAATTAGTCTTCCTAATACGCGCTCACATTTGACTCCGTGATTTCAGGGGCATTTTCTTTTTACCTTTGTAAATGCATTTTTCTAATTTCATTAAATGCATGCGGGTGTTTCCTCTAGGATTTTTTTTCCAGCTGTGGTGGCAGGACTATTTCTCATGGACCACGCCCCCTCCTCACCCGAGAATAACGTGCACTCAGAGTTGAATTTATTTTAACTAAAAAAAAAAAGACAAGTAAATGTTAAATAATGAAATGACAATCAAAAGCACAAACAATAACAAGAAATGTTTTCAGTTAGGTCTAACTATAGGAGATTTTTTTTTAAACGGAAGAAGGAAAAACTCAGTTTATAAAAATACACGTGTACGTGTGAACATGGCCTTATTTTAACTAAAAAAAGACAATAGTAAATAAAATAAGAACAAATAAATTAATGACAATCAATAGCACAAACAAAAACAATAACAAGAAATGTTTTCAGTTAGGTCTAACTATAATCTACTCGACTGTAAAACACTGGATAGTCTTCACTGTAGACAGCAGCAGGTTTATTTAGGCTGCGGTCTCTTTAAGACCTCATGCACGGATCTAATATACTGATACACATGGCTCCATGCTTACTGTTTTTTAGGAGCGCTTGTCCTCCTAATTTAAAAAAAATATTTAATATAGGAGCACCTTCGGACCAATAATAAAAGTTGATTAAAAAAAAAATTAGCCTTCCTAATATGGAGGTGATTTGACTCCTTAAAGGTGATTTAAATCAAATTCAAAAATTTGGTTTATAAGTTAATTTAAAAAAATATATATAATTAGTAGAAGTTAGCAATCATATGAAATTAGTATTAATAAATTAAATTTCAACTACAGAGGGTGCGCAAAACACAAGTGGCTTGTAGGTACATCGTTTAATGATTCTCAGAGGTGGCATGAGTGCAATTAAATTCATGTTGAGATTAATGTTTAATATAAAATGGAATACAGAAATTAAATTTAAATAACTGAAATTATACCCAAAAATGAAACCGAAACCACCAGCAGGTGGCGGCAAGTCACTGATTTTTATCACTGAATCATTAATTCCATTGATTCGTTTGAACAGCCGATTCATTCAGGAATGAAACCAGTCTTTATGAATGGGTAATCATGAATCACCGACTCACTCGATTCGTTCAAAAACGCACTTTCATGAATGAAACACCGCTGTGTTTGCTTTAGAGATGCGCAGCGGCTCAGCGGTTACTTTGTTTGGAACCATTTTCGTTGATGAAAGAGCAAAATCAGCCAGTACTCGTTTATTGAACTGTTGTATTAAATCAATCACATTTGCAAACGCCTTCAATAATTATTAAAAGCCGTCACTCTCCTTATCGCGATCTGTGGGCGCACAGAAAATGAGCGCGTGAGTGAGTTCTTAAGACTCTAAATCACGTGCAAATGATAAGTTCCGTCATAGTGTTAAGCGCGGAACCCGCGGGAATGAGTAGAATTATTAATACCCGCGCCGAAAATCATCCTGCTCTGTGTTCACTGCTAATAACCCAACTGTGAAGGATGCAAGCGGCGTTATGTTGTCAATGAGAAGTTGCAGCTGTGGCGGGGATGATTTTTGGTAACAACAACCTTTCTTCCCACCTCATTTTTTCCACTTGATGGAAATCTGTCGTAGCGACGGAAAACTTTAATCCCTGTATATACACATTATTAGAATGTTCGCGGGAGCGGGACACACGTTGTGGGAGCCGGCAGTAATGGTCAGAAATTCAGCGGGAGCGGGCTTAAGAAAACGGTCCCGCTCAGGGCTCTAGGCTGTGCATCAACACACGGCAAGTTCTCACGTTACCCCATCTCCACCCCCAATCAATAGTGCAGTTTCATTCTTTGACAGAACATAGGAACATTTTTGAAATGGCGCCAAACAATTTCAAATTTAATTCAAATCACTTTCAAGGACCTATGTTTGTTTTCAAGTACTTTCCAGGCCTTGAATCCATGTCTGAAATTCAAGTACTTTCAGGAAGCGTGGGAACCCTGTGTGTAAAGTACCCGGTACCACCTTGGCTAAGGTTCCAAGCATGCCATACCGTAACCAAAATTTGATGTGTAAACCCTGCTGATCACCGATTGGCCAGAGAGAAGTCACTACCTGCATCATTTGTATTAGAATGATTTATGTAGGATCATGTGACTGAAAAATAATTTTTGACATCAGAGGAATAAGTACAATTTTTAATATTTAAAAATAGAAATCCGTTATTTGAAATTCTAATAATATTTTAAAACTGGTTATATATAACATGTACCCAGTTTACCACTGGTCCCCAACATTGGGAAAAAAAAAAAAAAAAAAAAAAAATAGATATTTAGATCAAGAACCTAAGACCTACCATGACGGAAGTTGCTATAGTAATACAGGCGGCCTTTGTACGTCAGGCAGTTAGGTTCTTGGACAGCCAGATTGGTTGCGACCTTCATCCCCACACTCTGTCAAAGCAAAGCATAAGATATATTCCTTGAGCACCAAATCAGCATATTAGAATGATTTATGTAGGATCATGTGACTGAAAAATAATTTTTGACATCAGAGGAATAAGTACAATTTTTAATATTTAAAAATAGAAATCCGTTATTTGAAATTCTAATAATATTTTAAAACTGGTTATATATAACATGTACCCAGTTTACCACTGGTAATGTGACAATTTTTATGTAAAAAAAAAAAAAAAAAATAGATATTTAGATCAAGAACCTAAGACCTACCATGACGGAAGTTGCTATAGTAATACAGGCGGCCTTTGTACGTCAGGCAGTTAGGTTCTTGGACAGCCAGATTGGTTGCGACCTTCATCCCCGCACTCTGTCAAAGCAAAGCAACAGATGCATTTGAAAAGTCAATCAATATTCAGCCACTAAATGACTGCAAACAACATCCAACCTTGAAAACTTCGTAAGCTTCATCTGTAGGAACAGCTCGACGGGGTCGAACATTCAGGCACTCCTGTTCATCCTCAACAGGAAATGGATAATGTAATCGAGAGCGCACTGGGAGCAAGTTGAACACCTAAAAACCATGGGGGGGGAAAATGCCATGTCAAAAACACCTCATTAAGCCATTTAAGAGAAAGCCACAGATGGGCATATTGAAGCCAACCAATGAGTTGCTCTAGTTTTAAAGAGACTAAACTTAATGGACAGGTCTTTGGATAAGATATTAAAACGCACAAACACCACCAAGCAGAACGAAATACAATCATGGCACATTGGTGAAATACCAGTCAAATACGCAAATCATTTAATAGGTTTAACAATGTTTTTCCTAATAGGCATGTCAGCAATGGATGCGAATCCAGATAAGTTCAACCAGCAATTGCATCGGAAGAAAGTCAAACACCTGGGACTGTAAAATCATCATTTTTGACATGTTGCATGCAACAAAAACATTTGGTACGCCACATAATAGCTTTGTCCAATTGATCCATCTGCATAACGCATTCTAAAGAATAACCTTGATGTCAAATCAATTCCAACAAGAACTTATTGAACTGCACATGGATACCGCTTCAGCGCTCAAACGTCTTCCTGGCTCCATGATCCGGACGCTCTGATCAACCGCGCTGAGGCCACACAGGGATCCTGCTTGAGCAGAGACCGTCAAAACATTTCCCTCACTAGGAACAGCCGTAGGTGGAGAAAACTGCAGAGACACCTGGAACGAGAACAAGCTCAAGCTGACAGACATGTTGCCACACCCCACAAAGAGTAAAGTGCTAGATTACCACATACCCGGTTTTGGAAACACATTTCAGTGTCAAAATCTGCACTAGCAGCAACTACGTTCTCACTGGGCAAAACACAGAAGGCCAGAATCTGCACTACTGGAGCCATATCAAGACTGACAGACAGCTCAAATGACACCGTGCCACTTAGTGCATTTAAAGCCCTCACTTGGACCTTCTGAAATCCATGCAGAACAATCACCCCTCTGGACAAGACCTGACAGAAAACAAAGACGGACTGGTGCATTAAAAGGTGCCCCCCCCAAAAAAAATTCAGTCATCAAAACCAGTGTACACTCACCATATAGATCATGTCAGCACTGTAGTCACCAGTTTCTCCAACAAAAGAATACTGGATTGTCACTGGATACCTGGCACCACATTTCAGTGGCCGCTCAAGCTTCATTACAGTCAGTTTACTAAACATTGGGTTGTTGGGAGTAGCAGTTTGGAAAAGCGGCACAGTCCTCGTAGCACTACTGAAGTAGGGCGATTTATAACCATAAAAATCCCGTGAAGTTGCACTTGCCTGAGGAACAAATTAATAGAATTGTTTTTTTGCAAGAGAAGTCATTTAAAAAAAAAAATAAACACAATAGGATTTAGTCAAATCGTACCATCAGATTCAGATCAGCTTTAGGGAAATCAGCAGTGTTCAGGGAGAAAGCGGCCAGTCCATTCATGTTTGTAGTCAGATTCAGCAGCAGTTTGTTGGGCCACTGGCTACCATCCAAGAGATAGACTGCCTTGCTTGCAATTGGAGTCCCATTGAAATAAGATACGGAGATCTGTTGGAAAAATAAAGGTTAGGAAAAGGAACCAATGAGAACGGTCTAATAAGAGATGAACCTTTACTCACCTCTCCGTTCATCATTGATCCATAGTTAAAGAAATCTGGGAGTTCCAAAAACGAGACCATGCCAACTTGAAACGTAATGGACACAGTTGTGGATTTTGATATCATTACATCTGGGAGGAAACATGCCACAAATATGAAGGCACCAAATAAAAACAAGCCACTGGTTCCAATCAGCCAGCAGCTCACCTGTTCCCTCCTCAGTGACGTTCACGTTAACAAGAAATGAATTTTGCATGTCATCTTCAAATTTGGTGCCGAAAAACTCTGACATACTGATGGTACGGGAAGCACAACCCGTGATGTTCAACTGGTAGCAGAACAGACAGTCAGATTTAAAATGTAGACATGCAGAAAAAAAAAAATCCTGCTCTGTACAGCGGTCACATACCATAACAGTTTTGATAAGACACACACGAGACAGGCCAGGTACCACGTTGTACGAGAACGGCTCACGGCACACTTCCACCAACGCTTGACCAGGTACAGGTTGCCCATATGTGTATCTGGGAAAACATTAAGGAACACGATCAAGAACACCAACCAAGAGACAAGTCGAGAAAATGGTTACTCTTACTTGGCACAAGCCTCAACTTTCAGTCCCACATCTGCCACACTATACGTCAGTGGTGTAGTCAAGATGACATCAAACTTGGGTAAAACTAAACCAGAAACAAAAGGTTTTAAATTAGGACCGCAGTCATCAACTAACAGTTGCACATCATGGTGACTTACCATACTTTTTCACCTCAAAAACCTGAGAGATCATCCGGTCACCAATAGAAGCCCTCAGTGTGCACATCCCGACCTGAGCCTCAGGGTTTAACTGGTGAGAAAGCTCCAATATCCACCCCGTTGAGGAAACATCTGTCCACTGACCAATCCGGCTATTATGATTGTCCTATTTGGAGGGAAAAACTTGGAATAAGAAACTGAAAGCCTAAAGTAAAAGTAAAAACAAAGAACATGCAGAGGTAAACCAGTGTTGTATCCGGTCATTGTAAGACTCTCATTGGGTTTTAAGAGACTGGCACACAATTTGGCATCAGAGCGGGACTCGATCACTGCAGAAAACGTCACCAAGAAAGATCTGTGGACACATCAGACAGACATCTAGTATTAGAAAATAGAAATCAGATCAGCACACATTCATGTAGGTGTATAATCACAGAGGTAGTTTCCATAATATAGGGACTCAAAACACAAACTTTGAGGAATCATGTTAAAACAGAAAGGACGTTTTGAGATGGTCATTGTAAGACTCTCATTGGGTTTTAAGAGACTGGCACACAATTTGGCATCAGAGCAGGACTCGATCACTGCAGAAAACGTCACCAAGAAAGAGCTGTGGAAACATCAGACAGACATCTAGTATTAGAAAATAGAAATCAGATCAGCACACATTCATGTAGGTGTATAATCACAGAGGTAGTTTCCATAATATAGGCACTCAAAACACAAACTTTGAGGAATCATGTTAAAACAGAAAGGACGTTTTTTTTTTCCACTTTTCACCCATTTACTCACGGTCCTGATGTCTGTCCATCAACAGCAAAGAGAAAAAAGACTAAAATGAGCCCTTTCCAAACACAAAACTCCTTCATAGCCATGAAGAGTGATCACCCAAGACTACAACCAAATCAAATGCCTCTTTCAAAAACCCTTCAGAACTTCACCAAGCTCTACGACTCTTCACTACTCTACAGCCACTCCCAATCAGCTGCACTGATGACAGCGATATTTAAACGCTCTTAATTGGAGGAATTCATTGAGCTCGTTAATGTCAATAATTAACCTCCAGCTAGTGATGGGAGAAAGGAACCTTTTCAAAGCTTCGACTCAATTGAATCAATTGCTTCGCAAAATGATTCACTGTTTCGAAGCGCTCGAAACACCACACGCTGGTGACTCCTGCTGGTCAAAACTGAAGCCCGTGCATCACTTTTAGGTACGTTCATAATCCTGTGAAACTTTTTTGGATGTTGACGTTAATAACGTGTTTTAATGTCGGTAATAATATCACCGCCGCATCTGCCTTAATATTCCCTCAGAGTTTCCATGTTCCCTTACGAAAATGAACCATAATTTTACAACGGAAAACCCCCCCATAAATTAACCATGGTTTTGATACTTCAAATCGCTTCAAATAATAATTTACTAAGTATTCAGATAACATTTTTGTGGTAAAAAAAAAAACAGACCTAAGCGAGAAACAACCTTTAAAATGACATAACAAGCATTATATAAAAACAATGAGGCAATAATGATTAATTAATAATAGTCGTATGGTTCCATTGAATAACACTGTTAAAATACATAATGTAATAGCCTACAAAATAAACAATTTATGTACATCACATATTATTACAAATGCCTGTAAAGGGCGCCAAAGGCCTGGTAATTGCTGTTGTAACACTTGCAGGATGATCAAATCCAAACATTTAATTCAAATATCCACTTAATCTTAAATGTTTGGCCACCTTTTTGCGATAGAAATGCTAGCCTCTATAATTTCTTCAACAAAAACATGTGGACGTCACAACCCTTACAAAAACTAATCCTTGGTTTTATCGAAGTAAAACTGTTTAATTTTCTTTTGTGTGATTTCTGAATTATGTTTTATTAAAGTTCTATTTTGACCCCTTAGGTAGGTGTGTGTGTGTGTTTTTAACTTCCATAATATTTTGGGGAGGGGGCACAACAATACAATTCTGCTTAGGGCAAAAGTTTTTTAACACTTTTTATGCGTGTTGTGGGCAATATTAGCCGTTAGATAAAGTTTATCATCCACACTGAAATGTCTGAAAGCGTTACATTCGCCTTACTGTGCATGTATAAAACCTCACTGAGATGGTACAGACGGAACAGACATAATAAATTTCACGCAATTCTTCTGGCAGGATCAATTCATTTACGGAAATATTTTACCATTTACTGACACGCCCACGGTGTGCTCACTCAGAATTGACCTAAAAGGCAACTGCCCTCGTGTTTTGCCACAGGACAGCAATCGTGAGTAAATTTTCGTGTTTTTAGGTCTGTAATATGAAGAGCGTGCAAAGTAAATATCTTTAGCAACAGTGTGAAAGTGAATGGCACATAACTGCAAAATTAGCCTTACCGGTATAAACATGTCTATTGGTACAATGCAGTGTTGCCAGACGTACGATAATTTTGACCTCTGTACGATGTACGATCAATAATGGAAGAAAAAAAAAATCCCATAATGTATGATAATTTTATGACAATTCAAATGATGGTAGTTGTAGTCATAGGGCTTTTATATTCATACATGAAATCGGCTCATTACAGACATTCTAAATGAGCTCATGCACACCTCAGAGTGTGTTAAGAATGCATGAGGGTGCCCTGCTTTAAAGCCAACGTGCACTGTTGCGGTCCATGATGGCAAGAACCCCCTCAACATCTGGCAACACACAGGCTTCCGATGACAGCGGCTCAGATGTGGAGTTAACAGCTGAAGTCTGTCTACACTGGATGTGGCAAAGTGAGTGTTAAAATTCATTTTAATACTTTATAAATAGAACGAGGCATCAGTTTACTGTCGGGGATGTGTCGTGTCATATCCAGTGCAAACAGTCACGGATTATAATGGTTTCTATAGTATTTCGTCGAACTGCTCGCGTCCAATGTAAACACGGTACGCCTAGTTATCTATTCTTGTAGATGACCTGGGAACTAATGGCACTTTTCCACTGTGTGGTACGACTCAGCTCGGTACGGCTCAGTACGGCACGGCATGGTTCACATGTCGTTTTATAGTAGCGCCGACTACTATAAAACTTTCTTTCCCCCTCTTTCTTCCGCTCCCGGAGCCATCCCAAGCGTGAGCATGACTCCGCTAAAGCATAACTCCATAACTCTGTATCTTCCAGGTGGATGCTGCACACTGGTGGCGGATGAGGAGATACCCCCTGACAATGTAAAGCGCTTTGAGTGCCTAGAAAAGCGCTATATAAATGTAATGAATTATTATTATTTCC
>NW_015662173.1:144340-149967 GCF_001515625.1 Sinocyclocheilus rhinocerous | reverse complement strand
ACCCCCCGTAGCCAGCAACATCAGGACACAGATTTTGTCAGAAGCCTTCAGAAGCCAGAGGCCTTCAAGACCTACGTGCGGGTCAGACTGCTTCCATATCAAAGAAGCTCACCGAACCCTCATCAGCCGACCCAGTCCATCCCTGTTCACTCAAACTCCTGACCCACCATAGCTAACCCCCTTTAACATTACCTAATCCATCTATAACGGCCCATATTCTAATTGCTTTTGGGGGAGCGCTTTTGGGCCGGGCTGGACACCGAGTTAGTTCTTATACGGGACGTCTCATAGTATATGCACGCCTGATATCAAGCCATTTTACTGCAGCATTTTTGAGATATGGGACCATATGGCGCTTTAGAGGGCTATAAAGGCCCCATTTCTAATAAGTAGAAAAAAAACAATGGTCCGTTCCTATAAGGGATGTCCCATACTATATTCGCACCTCATATAAAACATTTTACTGCAGCATTTTTGAGATATGACACATTATTACTAGGGATGGTCCGATCCACCTTTTTCGCCTTCGATACCGGTTCCGATACCTAGGGTTCAGTATTGGCCGATACCGATCCGATACCAGTGAAGTATTTTTTTTTTTCTCCATTTAAATAAATGTAGAATTTATTTATCTCTGTGTGTGGAACTGATAATCATTCTTTCACAATCTACTAGATACAGACTACTTCATTATAAAGAAAAATAAAATAAACAATAAATATGAAAAAATATAGGCCTATGTATATTTATAATCTATGACAAAAATGTATCATAAACTAGGTTAGTGGATAATTCGGCAGCAAAAGTTATTCTAGAAAAATAAGTGCACAATAATTTTAGAAATCCAAACATTTAATAAAAAAACAATATTTTGTGGGGAACAAATAAAAGTGTTGCACTAAATATGGTAAAATGTTACACATTGCTATTTGTATTATAAAATCCATTAATGAAAAACATTCATGAATGTATTTATATATAAGTATATACTATAAAAAAAAAATCTCGGATTTGGATCGGCCCTCTCTGACCGATACCTGATCCGAGAAAAATGGCACTATCGGAGCCGATACCCGATATGAATATCGGATCGGCGCATCCCTAATTATTACAATTTAGAGGGCTATAAAGACACTATTTCTAATAAGTAGAATAAATGAATGGCCAGTTTTTATACGTGACGTCCCATACTATATGCACACCTTATATAAAAACGTTTTACCATAGCACTTTGAAGAAATGTTAATTTATTATTTTTCAGAGGCCTATGGAGACCCCATTTTCTAATAAGTATAAGAAACCAATGATCAGTTAGTACATGGGACATCCCATATGCACACCTTATATGAAACTATTTTACTGCAGCATTATTTCTAATAAGTAGAGAAAACCAATAATCCGTTTGTATATGGGACATCCCATACTATATGCACACCTCCTATAAAACCATTTTACTGCATCGTTTTCGAGATATGACAGATTATTACACCCCATTTCTAATAAGTAGGAAAAAAAAACAATGATCAGTTGGGACGTCCCATACTATATGCACACCTTATTTAAAAACATTTTACTATAGCATTTTGCAGAAATGTTAATTTATTGTGTTTCAGAGGCCTATAAAGACCCCATTTCTAATAAGTAGAATTAACCAATGATCAGTTAGTACATGGGACATCCCATATGCACACCTTATATGAAACTATTTTACTGCAGCATTTTCGAGATATGGGTCATTATTACACTTTAGCATCCAACAAAGACCCCATTTTTGATAACTAAAGAAAAGCAATGATCAGTTAATATATGGGACGTCCTATACATACCTTATATGAAACCGCTTGCTGCAGCATTTTAAAGATGTATAATATTACACTTTAGAGGGCTATAAAGACCACATTTTAACCACAAGTAGAAGTAATGAATGGGAATTTTGCTGAGGCATTTTAGAGAAATGTACCATTATTTCACTTCAGAGGCTTATAGAGAGGTGTAATCTACTAAGTAAAAAAAGTTGATTCTTGTAAGTCATTTCCCATCTTCTATACATCAAAGGAAAACATGTTACTGTATCATTTTAAGGAGCATGCTATTATTTCACTTATAGATTCATAAAATTGTAAAATTAAGCATTCTAATAAGTAAAAAATCAACAACCAATTCTTATAAGGGACCTCCTATACTATGTGCACCCTTTATACACTGATCAGCAGGGGTGTGAAGTAACGAATTACAAATACTCACGTTACAGTAATTAAGTAGTTTTTATCAGTAATTGTACTTTGAGTAGTTTAAAAATTGTGTACTTTTACTTTTACTTGAGTACATTTTAAGTGATGTATCGGTACTTTTACTCTGCTATTTTCCTCCGTTTGTGGTCGTTACATGCTTATTTTAATTTTATTTTTATCCATCAACGTGATTGGATAGAGAGTAATAGGTCTCGTGACTTTCGTCAAATCAAATTGTGCATAGAACACTTTAACCGCCAACTGTTTATCATGGCTGCTGGAAGTGCATTCTTCAAGCATCAATTCAGTCGCATCTTCCTCTAATGTTAAGGTAAATTTCGGATTTCTGCTTACTAAATGATTTGTATATATGCTCTATCTACACGGCCTGAAATTTGGTGTGAGGTTGCGGGTATTGCATACAGTGTTAACTCCCGCAAGTGCCACGTTCGGTAAATTCACACTCACTTATGAGACTCGCGATCTGCGCTACCTCTCTCGCGTGCGTTCTGCAGCGGTCACTTGGATAAGTCGTTGTTGCTTGTGGAACTTGTTGACTTTTGATGAGTTTGAGCGCGTGCTGTGAAAATGTGTGAGCAATTGAGGACCAATCTGCACCTTATTGATGACCCGTGGCGTATATATACTGCATCTGTGCCAGCGCGTGATGTAATAAAACTGCAGCTTGTTAATAAACTTTTTTTTTTTTTTTTATCCATTTTATACAATCCGCCTTCAATTAGCAAGTGCACTCGGGATTTGACAAGGGCCACATTGTGATTGCTAGATGACTGGGTTAGAGCATCTCCAAAACTGCAGCTCTTGTGGGGTGTTCCTAGTCTGTAGTGGTCAGTATCTATCAAAAGTAGTCCAAGGAAGGAAAAGTGGTGACCCGGCGACAGGGTCATGGCGGCCAAGGCTCATTGATGCATGTGGGGAGCGAAGGCTGGCCCGTGTGGTCCGATCCAACAGACGAGCTACTGCAGCTCAAATGGCTCAAGAAGTTAATGCTGGTTTTGATGGAAAGGTGTCAGAATACACAGTGCATCGCAGTTTGTTGTGTATGGTGCTGCATAGCCGCAGACCAGTCAGGGTGCCCATGCTGACCCCTGTCTACCGCCGAAAGCACCAACAGTGGGCGCGTGAGCATCAGAACTAGACCACGGAGCAATGGAAGAAGGTGGCCTGGTCTGATGAATCATGCTTTCTTTTACATCACGTGGATGGCCAGGTGCGTATGCGTCGCTTACCTGGGGAACACATTGCACCAGGATGCACTATGGAAAAAAGGCAAGCCGGCGGAGGCAGTGTGATGCTTTGGGCAATGTTCTGCTGGGACACCTTGGGTCCTGCCATCCATGTAAATGTTAGTTTGACACGTACCACCTACCTAAGCATTGTTGCAGACCATGTACACCCTTTCATGGAAACGATATTCCCTGGTGGCTGTGGCCTCTTTCAGCAGGATAATGCGCCCTGCAACAAAGCAAAAATGGTTCAGGAATGGTTTGAGGGGCACAACAACGAGTTTGAGGTGTTGACTTGGCCTCCAAATTCCCCAGATCTCAATCCAATCCAGCATCTGTGGGATGTGCTGAACAAACAAGTCCGATCCATGGAGGCCCCACCTCGCAACTTACAGGATTTAAAGGATCTGCTGCTAACATCTTGGTGCCAGAAACCACAACACACCTTCAGGGGTCTACTGGAGTCCATGCCTCGATGGGTCAGGGCTGTTTTGGCAGCAAAAGCGGGACCAACACAATATTAAGAAGGTGGTCATAATGTTATGCCTGATTGGTGTGTTTTACCGTAGCAATTTGGTAAATTCTCAGAAACTCCAGTTTTGAGAACTATAGAAATATTATTTCAAATAAGTCATAAGAAAAGGCTATTTCTTCCCAAGTTCCTCTTACTTTTTCAGCACACCTAATGTGAAGTCTGTGTACTGTGGCAGTTTGACACAACAAAACACTCAAAGACGTTTTAATAGTTCCTCATTTTTGCAACCTATAGAAATGTTTTTTTTAAATAAGTAGAAAAAATAATGGCCTTTTCTTGCAAAGTACCTCCTACTCTATCAGCACAGCTAATCAGAAGTCTGTGTACTGTGGCAGTTTGAAGTTGCATACATTCAAATTTTAAAAAAAATCTTAAAAACCGTACATTGTTTCTCCAGTTTTGAGGCTTATAAAAAAACTTCATTTCTAAATACATAAATAAAAATAATGGCCTTTGCATGCAAGGCACTTCCTACTCTATCAGCAAATATGAAGTCACACAAACTGTCACACTATACCTCACACACTGTCTGAACACCTAATATGGAGTCTTTGCTCTGTGAAAGTTTAGAGTAGCATGCATCCGATGGATGCATGGATGGATGGATCATAGCGTATCCCCAATTCTTGCTTCTGGAGATCTCACTAAAGGTTCAGCTCCAATCCTTATACTCTATATGTGAAATAATGGCATGCTCCTAAAAAATCATACAGTAAAATGTTTTTCCATGATTTACACATAGATTTAGAAAAACAACCATTTTTTTTACTTACTAGATTACACTTCTCTATGAGCCTCTGAAGTGAAATAATGGTGCATTTCTCTAAATTGCCTCAGTAAAATGGCTTCATATAAAGTGTGCATATGATCTGAAATGTCCGCTAGAACTGACCATTCATGTCTTCTACCTTACAGAAATTAGGTCTTTCTGGCCTTCTAAAGTGTAATAATGTTCCATATCTTGAAAACGTTACAGTAAAATGGTTTGATATGAGGTGTGCATATAGTATGGAACGTCCCGTATAAGAACTGATCATTGTTTTTTTCCTACTTAATAGAAATGGGGTCTTTATAGCCCTCTATAGTGTAATAATGTGTCATATCTTGAAAATGCTGCAGTAAAATGGTTTCATATGAAGTCTGCATATAGTATGGGACGTCCTGCATACGCTTTTACTACACCTAACCATTAGCTTTTACTACATATTTGAAATGGGGTATTTATAGGCCTCTGAAGTAGAATAATGTCCCATATCTCAAAAATGCTGCAGTAAAATGGTTTTGTATGAGGTGTGCATATAGTATGGGACGTCACGTATAAGAAATGACCATTCATTTATTCTACTTATTAGAATGGTATCTTTATAGCCCTCTAAAGTGTAATAATGTGTCATATCTCAAAAAATGCTGCAGTAAAATGTGTTTATATGAGGTGTGCATATAGTATGGGATGTCCCATATAAGAACTGACCATTGGTTGTTTCTACTTATTAGAAATTGGGTCTTTATAGCCCTCTAAAGCATCATATAGTCTAGGGCTGCAACAACTAATCGATAAAATCGATTATTATCGATAATGAAAATAATCGACAACGATTCTCATTATCGATTAGT
>NW_015662173.1:132974-141958 GCF_001515625.1 Sinocyclocheilus rhinocerous | reverse complement strand
TAAAAAATGCTGGGTTGTTTCAACCCAACTTTGGGTCAGATATGGACTAACCCAACCCTTGGGTTAAATTTATACATAAAATTTTTAACCCAAAAGTTGGGTTAGTCCATATTTGACCCAAAGTTGAGTTGAAACAACCAAGCATTGTAGGAACTGTAGGAACTGACCATTGGTTTTTTCTATTTATTAGAAATGGAATCTTTATAGCTCTCTAAACTCAAAAATGTCAAAAATGCTGCCGTAAAATGGTTTGATATGAGGTGTGCATATAGTATAGGACGTCCCGTATAAGAATTAACCATTAGTTTACTTATTAGAAATGGGGTCTTAATAGCCCTCTAAAGTGTAATAATGTGTCATATCTCGAAAACGCTGCAGTAAAATGGTTTTATAGGAGGACTACATATAGTATGGAACGTCCCATATAAGAGCTGACTATTGGGTAATGGGGCCTTTATAGGCCTTTGAAGTAGAAAAATGTCCCATATCTCAAAAATGCTGCAGTAAAATGGTTTGATATTAGGTGTGCATATAGTATGGGATGTCCCATATAAGAACTGACCATTGGTTGTTTCTACTTATTAGAAATTGGGTCTTTATAGCCCTCTAAAGCATCATATAGTCTAGGGCTGCAACAACTAATCGATAAAATCGATTATTATCGATAATGAAAATAATCGACAACGATTCTCATTATCGATTAGTCTGGTCTGCCCACGTTGCACGTCAAATTACAGCACTGAATAGCGCACTAATGCATTAGCGTAATGGCTTGCCCTGTCAGACGCTTTGACAGATGCATGTTCGTCCTCAGCGCAAAAACTTTCAGTTTACGGTCATATCCTTGTCTGTAAATGTAACAAATTCACGCGAACACTTCCACTTTTGCAAAAAAGTCCGTTTTGATAGTAAATCTTTACTGAATGAGCGCCGGCGCGTGGACGCAGTAGAGACGAGACAATTAAGTTAATACTCCGCGCAAAAACATTCATTGTGCTGAAATATCTGTTGTTGATATTTAAAAGGTATAAATAAGGTTTTTAAATGAGGTTTAAAAGTCAACATGTAGTGCACGTATTTTATGAGAGTAGGAACTGTAAAGGGATACAGCGTGTAATTCTGAATATAAATGTCAGACGCTTCATAGTCGCCTTTTACAGGATAAAGAAATGACATGTGATCAAAGTGGACGCGTGTTCCTACTCTAAAAAATACGTCTTGCAGATGTAAATGCAGACGTCAAATAGACATCTCCGAGATGTACGTGTGCTATCAGGGTATATTCAAATACAGTGCTTAACAATTTTTTTTAAACAAATTTATGTAAGGTTTGTAAGCCTAGAGTTTTTGCTTCAAAATGATTTGAAAACGAATGTTTGCTCTCAATGTCATATTTGAGGCACGTGACTTTCTCTTATTCCCCATGACTCCAGCAAACAATCTATGTTTTAATGTGCTCAGCTATGTTAGTTTAACTTTTTATGAAGTTAAGTTTAATGTATGAAATGTGCTGTATGTATGTGTAACCAATCAGTTCTTGTGTATGTATGTGCTGTACATGTGGCAGAATTGACAATAAAGCAGACTTTGACTTTGACAACTTGGATTCATTGATGTTTGGCAAGATACTGCAAGGTATGCGTTCATATTCATGGATGTCCACATGTCAAAGTTGGCTCTTTTCATCTCCTCCACCACATTCTCTTTTGTCACTTTGTATCTGGCAGAAACCATGTCCTTCACATAAAACAAAGGCCACTGACAATGGCTGTGAATCTTTTATTATGTTCACTAGAGCTTCATCAATATCCTTTTGCCTTGCTGAAAATAAAATTAAAGTGACTTAATAAACTGTACACTGTGTAACTCATGACATTTATATAACATATAAAGTTTTTAGGCTTTGATGTCTTGTTGCTGTTGTTTTCTCTTCACTTTTGGCACTGATAGGCCAAGATGATTTTATACACACCTGGTCTATGTACAGTACACCAGATTTTGACAACCGTCAGCTACATGAAGGTGTTTGGAGTGCGTGTGTCGCAGCATTGATGAGATGTTATTGTGGCATGTCAGCTGCTGATCACAAACCATACACAAATCACAGCAGTGTCTCGTTCCCTACTCAGGGAACCATGGTTACACAAGTAACCTGAGACGTTTTCCAAGTTCTCAAAATGGACTCATTACTCCACTCATTTCTAAATATATTTCAAATGGCAAATTATCAGTTTCTTTTTCTGCCAAACCCACAATCTGGCCTTGTCATGTTTGTTTTAAAGTACAATATGGTGAGATTTCACATCCGGTGGTTAACTAGGCATCCTGAGGTGAGCACTGATCATGGATAGACCTGAGATCAGTTAAAACTACAGTAGACACTGGTTCATCAGTTCACTTTGAGATCAACATCCCCTAGTGGCAGCAGTGTGGCATAACAAAGCCTTGTTTGCTGAAATCACATGACTTTGATACAACCTCCAAACCCCTGTTTCAAAACAAAAGATCTGTAAAGGTTTTGAAGCTTGACTTGACTACGTGACTAATTGTGAACACAACACACACAGCTCTCACAGAACAGGAGAATAACAAATGCTTTACATTTCTTGAAATAATCAATTCTGAACATTTTTTTTTTTTCAATTTCAATTTAAGAGTGCTTTATTGGCATGACAAAAATTATACATTTGTATTGCCAAAGCAATTGCAGACAATTGCATTCTGAACATTTACTCTCAGTCTTTATTCTCCTGTTTTTCATGGTTTGTCAATAAAATGCATTAAATTAATTAATCTGCATGGCTAATGTCATAGAATAGCATAGTTTAATAATAGTGGGGCACATTGTCACAACGTTCCCCATCTGTGCTCCTGGAATTGAAATCAGATAAAAAATATACTTCAGCCAGAAATTTGCTTTTGCTATGGTTAAATGTTAAGCGAACACTTTTTTAACTTTATAGTGTTGACATGGCAACTAGTAAATACCGTAGGTTTTGTTATGCTAGCATGTGTGGGATTGTTATTAGCAAAACCTCACAATTTACAATGGGGAACACCATTGACACTTTTGCACTGGGTATCTTTATTGATTGATTGAAATAAATAGAAAATATGGTTTATCCTGCTGCCTATTTTGTATTTTTAATGAATCAGTGGCTTCACCTGTATCTCAATCTTCCTAGACCAAAAATCCAAACATCTCAATGAAAATGTATCAACAGAATTTGCCTCTAACACCAGGGAGTCGACACGGCTTCAGAAACAGCAGTTGGCTGCTCTCTTATAGTAAAAACGAGATAATGAAAGAATGGTGTGGTGGTGATATTCACAGATCAATTCTTCATTACCAGGAAGAATATCTTCAGTCTCTCTGGCCATTAGACATCCACGGTCTCGGTGGCTGATGGACTGACTGCTGCCTCACACATGGCGCTAGGCTTTGAGCTGAGGTGTTTAGCACAAACTAAAACGAGAAGCGTGACAATAGTCGCTGTTTGCCTACTTCAGTTTAATGTCAAAAGAACTGACTGAAGTGGCTCTGACTGTTCACGGTTTAGTCTCACAAGAACTGATTGGTTTCTAACAGCCTTTCTTCCTTCAAACCTTTAAGTAGTATTAGAAGTTATATTAGGCAGGTTACATTGTCTAGGTTCCCAGCAGAGGACTGATAAAAACGTAGTGGAGATTTGCCATCATGCTTCTTCAAAAACTTTTCTAGTTATTCCATCTGCAACATATTTTGCAGCTCTCAAGACAGTGGAGTCAAATGAGACAAGTCACTCTTTTAATTATAAATTGGGAAATAATACCTTGAAGCTAAAGGAAGAACATTCTAGTACATTCTTGTAGCTCAGCTTGTAGAGCATGGCATGGCCAATGCCAAAGGTCTTGAGTATGATTTAGTAAACACAAGAATTCCCAATACGTGTTATTGGCGAATGCAGTTGCTTTAGATAATACCGTATTGGCCCGAATATAAGAAGACCCTGATTATAAGACGACCCCCCTTTTTCCAGATGTACCTTTAGGAAAAAGGCTTTTTAAAAACCAAATCTTGTTTTTTCTCAGTAAAACACATTTTGTCTTCAATTATTTTCATATTGCATATTTTTTTTATTTTAATTTTTGTTTTGAAAGTATGGTAAAAACTGGTCAAATGTACCAACAATCACATTTAAAAAATATACACTTTTTGATATACCATTAAAAAAAAAAAAAACAGGTAGCCCATCTGAATTAGGACATTTAGGCTATCCATCTAATAGTAGCCTACCAAAATCTTATTAACAGTAGAAGTTAAATCTTACTGTAGTCTTCAAATCTGGGTACAAAGGGAGTTTGGTCCCATCAGGCTAACGTGACAGTCACGACTCATGCAGATGTAAGCTTTTCTTTTTCTTTTGTTTTTACTCACGATCTTTACAACACGCATTACATTACGTATTTCATGGCACACTCGTTTTATGCGGTTTTGGCGCCACCTAGTGTTGTGGGTGTATTATTGACATGTCAAAGTCTAGACCCTGAATATAAGACGACCGCGTTTTTTCAGATGTATTTCCAAGAAAAAAACATCGTCTTATATTCGGGACAATACAGTAATGGCAAAAAAAGAAATCAACATTTGGATATGGGAAAACCTTGGAGTTTGAAAACAGAAGTGGTGTAGGAAAAAATAATCCACACATGAGTTTAACAGCAACATTTTCCTATTTTGGACAAGACATACACTGTTTGACCCCTGGCCCAATCTACAGAGGCTGGCGCACACGGTTTAAAGGTTTCTTAAGTTAAGAGACTAAGCAGCTTGGCAGAAACATAGGATGCCATTTTTGATGAACAGCATGCATAAAGAGGGCCCTGATGTCTAATTGAAGTTCCATCCAACTGGCAGAGTTGATGTAACATTCCATGGCTTCAATGACTTAAAGCTTCTTTTGACAGTAAAACATTGCTCAGGCAAGACAGACCAAGGACATACATTTTAATACGACTGGCCCTGACTGTGGAAACCTTAATACTTTGATTTTCGACTACTTTTTAGCAAAGATGGACCCAATGTCCAGTGTGATGGAGAGCTGCTTACCAATTTTGGGGCTTGGTGTCTGGTGAACTCGTACGCCGGTGATGGCTTTGATGATGGTGCTGTTACCATTGTGCTTGCTCACCAAGTCAAATATTTGAACCGTAATGTCTTTAATAGGACTCCTCTCCGACCTGGGCTCTTCTGTGGACTGCACAGGAAACGTAGACTCATAAATATAACAAAAGATGTACTTTTATTTCTTGAGATATTTTGAAGAATGTTTCAACTGTTTTTGTCCATAAAATGGAAGTCATTTTGGTAAAAAAAAAAACTCTGGACTCCATTTACTTTGTGTATGAAGAAAACAATTAACTTTAAAAAAAAAACATCTTTTGTGTTCCATAGAAGAAAGGAAGTCATACAGGTTTGGGACGACACAAACGTGAGTAAATGACATTCATCTTTGAGTAAACTATTGCTTTAAATAAGTGGTGTCCACTTAATTAGAAACACCTGAACCAGCTGATCAAGGTCTTTTAGAGTGCTAGAAACTTCCTGTCAGGTGTGTTGTAACATACCGTATTGGCCTGAATATAAGACGACCCTGATTATAAGACGACCCCCCCTTTTTCCAGATGTACCTTTTGGAAAAAGGCTTTTTAAAAACCAAATCTTGTTTTTTCTCAGTAAAACACATTTTGTCTTCAATTATTTTCATATTGCATATTTTTTCTATTTTAATTTTTGTTTTGAAAGTATGGTAAAAACTGGTAAAATGTACCAACAATCACATTTAAAAAATATACACTTTTTGATATACCATTTAAAAAAAAAAAAACGGGTAGCCCATCTGAATTAGGACATTTAGGCTATCCATCTAATAGTAGCCTACCAAAATCTTATTAACAGTAGAAGTTAAATCTTACTGCAGTCTTCAAATACTGTCTTACGTTTTAAAATCACAAAGGCGGTTTGGTCCCATCAGGCTAACGTGACAGTCACGACTCATGCAGCTGTAAGGTTTTCTTTTTCTTTAGTTTTTACTGACGATCTTTACAACACGCATTACATTACGTATTTCATGGCACACTCGTTTTATGCGTATTTGGCTCCACCTATTGTTGTTCCTGATCGAATTAGTTTCGATCTCATGAGTAGATGAGTTTACCATACTGACAGGAAATCAACCAAGAATATGGGATTCATGTGCTGGGTGATTTAGCAAACCTTGTGAATGCTGATATCAGTGTCTGTTCATATTAAGAAATCCCTACAGTGACAGTCACGACTCATGCAGCTGTAAGGTTTTGTTTTTCTTTAGTTTTTACTGACGATCTTTACAACACGCATTACATTATGTATTTCATGGCACACTCATTTAATGCGTATTTGGCGCCACCTATTGTTGTGGGTGTATTATTGACATGTCAAAGTCTAGACCCTGAATATAAGACGACAGCGTTTTTTCAGATGTATTTCCAAGAAAAAAATATTGTCTTATATTCGGGACAATATGGTAATAATAATTTCTTACATTTTATATAGCACTTTTCTGGGCACTCAAAGCGCTTTACGTAGAAAGGGGGAATCTCCTCAACCACCACCAGTGTGCATCCACCTGGATAAACAGATAAAAATGTCTACCAAATGTACAAATGTCAGTGGGCTGATTATTGATAATTAGCCTAACTTGAATATTGCTAAATGATTTGTATGATACCTCAGGTCTACCTGGAAACCAGATATTCAAAAAGACATATAATAATAAGAATAATTAGAGAAATAATAAGAATCTCTTTTCCCTACAGAATGGTAAAAGTAATTTAACATATAATGAAGCCTACACAATCAGCAGTACTGTAACTGTTATTATTTTTCATTAATGTTTTTGCATTGCTTAAAATAGGCTTCTCCTTGAGGAGTCCTGCCATAAACATCAGCAACAGGTTGAAGGCAGTGGTAGAGAGTCATGGCCATGGTAAGCATAAAAAACAGCTCTTGGCATAGTCTTCCAATGGGTCATGTGTAACTTGCATGTACATTTGCATATGTATTTTCTAAATGATGCCTTGGGTTTATCAGGAAATCTAATTTATAGCACAACTGACAACCAGCCATTGGTCACAACCCAACAAAACTGTGATGGTAATCTATTAAGCCTTCATAATTAAAATGTACTGGTGTAATTTATCATTTAATTATTATTACTATATATTTTTTTTTTAAGTGGAGTTTTGCATAAGCACTCCATCTGAAGACCACAACACAGAGAGGACATCAGTGGCAAGTCAAGGTAAGTATACACCAAATTGGAAAAAAAAACTTCTGTTTGTAACAGTATGGCATTTATTACATAAACAGAGTAATTGCATGTGTTGTCTATGAGACTTAATGGAGTGTATGGTATCCAGTCATCAAAGTTTGAGCGGGCTGTACTCCTTCGTCTCAATCAAGTCGATGAGAGACTCCAAAACATTGAACGCCTTCTAAGGACTAACATGTGTTCTGAACCACCCGAAGGACGAGAAATTCTCGAAAAGCCCTGTAACACACCAACGGAACTGGAAGATTTGTGCACCATGTTGAAGGATCCAGCCTACAAAAAGAGAGTGGTTAGTACTTCAAGGTTGTAAGAGTTTGCACTTGGAACACAGTGTCATATGCATTGTTGTAACTCCAGCTGTGTGTGGTCTTTGGGGAGGTAGAGTGGTGTAGTGGGCTAAGCAAAGCAAAGCAACCCTGTGTTTTCCATATTATTTTATATAGTTATGCACACGGTTTTATTTTTCTTGGTTCAGATATTGCTGTTAGTTATTGCTGTGCAGCATAATATAGCATTACATTTATTTTCAGATCGATTGGCTGAGCCTAATTTAACATATAATGAAGCCTACACAATCAGCAGTACTGTTATTATTTTTCATTAATGTTTTGGCATTGCTTAAAATAGGCTTCTCCTTGAGGAGTCCTGCCATAAGCAACAGGTTGAAGGCAGTGGTTGAGAGTCATGCACATGGTAAGCATAAAAAACAGCTCTCGGCATAGTTTTCCAATGGGTCATGTGTAACTTTGCATGTGCATTTGCATGTGTATTTTCTAAATGATGCCTTGGGTTTATCAGGAAATCTAATTTATAGCACAACTGACAACCAGCCATTGGTCACAACCCAACAAAACTGTGATGGTAATCTATTAAGCCTTCATAATTAAAATGTACTGGTGTAATTTATCATTTAATTATTATTACTATATATATTTTTTTTTAAAGTGGAGTTTTGCATAAGCACTCCATCTGAAGACCACAACACAGATAGGACATCAGTGGCAAGTCAAGGTAAGTATACACCAAATGGAAAAAATACTTCTGTTTGTAACAGTAGTAAGCATTCATTACATAAACAGAGTAATTTTATGTGTTGTCTATGAGATTTAATGTGTATGGTATCCAGCATCATCAAAGTTTGAGCGGGCTGTACTCCTTCGTCTCAATCAAGTCGATGAGAGACTCCAAAACATTGAACGCCTTCTAAAGACTAACGTGTGTTCTGAACCACCCAAAGGACGAGCAATTCTCGAAAAGCCCTGTAACACACCAACGGAACTGGAAGATTTGTGCACCATGTTGAAGGATCCAGCCTACAAAAAGAGAGTGGTTAGTACTTCAAGGTTGTAAGAGTTTGCACTTGGAACACGGTGTCATATGCATTGTTGTAACTCCAGCTGTGTGTGGTCTTTGGTGAGGTGGAGTGGTGTAGTGGGCTAAGCACAGCACAACAAACCAAACACCAAAACAACCCTGTGTTTTCCATATTATTTTATATAATTATGCACACAGTTTTATTTTTCTTGGTTCAGATATTGCTGTTAGTTATTGCTGTGCAGCATAATATAGCATTACTTTTATTTTCAGATTGATTGGCTGAGCCTCATGGGAGGCAACACGCCTGGGGAGTTG
>NW_015662173.1:121942-132863 GCF_001515625.1 Sinocyclocheilus rhinocerous | reverse complement strand
TCTATGGGCCCAATATAGTCTTAAAGGCCGCAAGGGAAAGAAGAATTTCCAGGAACTGGAAATATGTAATGTCATAATCCGTGAGTTGTTTCTCAGTTGTTTCTTATTCCAAACATTTTATAGCAAGTCGCTGAAGACAAACTCTATTTTCAGAGCAAGCTAGGCCAAAGACTGCAGATGAGTTATTGAGGAAGTCAGCAGTGTATTGTACATACTGTATGCTTAGTCCTAATTTATTGTAAGTAATGCCGAGTTCACACTGCACGATTTTCAAAGACGTCGCATCACTGTTGGTTTCACACTGCGTGACTATCTGGGGTAGCATTCAGTTGTTGCTGTGTTCACATTGCACGATGGAACGACGACAGGAGGTTACACACTGCATGACTTTACAATAGGAAGAATCGCCGACAGCTCTGTCTGGTGCAGGGTTGCCAGGTTTTCGCTACAAAACCCACCCAATTACTACTCAAAACTAGCCTGAAAATAGCCCAATTGCTTTCGAGGGGGTCCCCCAGTAAAAATCGCGTTCGGGGGTAAAATACACAAATTTTTGGCTGGGTTCTCCTGGTACAATTCACATTCCAGGGCCTAAATATCACGTTATTGGGGTCGCTTCAACCTGCTGACATAAAAAACTACCGGCGGCAGTCACGGATTTGGCAACACTGGTCCGCAAACTACGTTTCATATAACTCCTCCCCGAACTTCCCGCTGCCCTGTATCGTGCTCTCTCATTGGCTGTAGGTCATCGCCGATGTGTTTTTCAGTCAGAACTCATTGCACATAGCGTGATTGTGAATCGCCGGCAGCTCCAGATATTTAGCATGCCAAATATTTCACGGGCGTTGGCGACGCGTCGGCGATTCCCTCAGATCGCGTCTTTGATAATTCACACTGTGTGATTGTCACTCGCGTGAACGAGCACTGATTTGCCTCCGATTTCAGGCATTTGTCGGCGATTTCGCAAAACCTGTTGGCGAGTGAAAAATCTCGGCATAACAGTAACATGTTTGGGTTTTGTGTATCTTAACTGGATTTTAAGATGCCTGTTGTCGAACACGCACCAAGGTGCTGGAAAATGTAACTGAGGACTTCATATCAGAAACACTGAAGTTTTCACCACACAGAGATAAGGTAAGGCTTTTGTAGTTTGTAAAAAATGTATAAAGAAAACAATGCAAATGTAATACAGAGTATACTGTATACTAATACTATGTTTTGTTTCTATAGATGCTGCAATCTAAGGTGTGACTTCAGCCCGAAGCAGATACTTGTGGAAAAGAAGACACACAGAACACAATTAATTAGTTGTTTAACACACAGAATGTATTTTGTTATGTAAGATTTGGAATGTTTCAGTTTGTGGAATGTTTGAGTATTTAAAATGTGAAAGTAAAGTAAGATATCAGTTATGCTATTGTTTTCATTTAGATGTACTGTATGTTACAGTGCACTTATCCTTGGCAAAAGGTAGACAAATAAAATATGAATGAAAATGATCAAATATATTAAAATATGAAAAATGTTAGTGTAGTGTCTTACAGTTTTGGTGTTGACAAATATAATTAGTAATGTTTTACCAAATGTTATTGTTTAAATTGATATTTGTTTATAAAAAACTTCCCAGGGCAATGTTTGGATGATATTTGCATATTTTATGTAACGTTTAAACATTCAGAAACAAGTTTTTCCTATCATTTTCCTAACAAGATGAAAAATCTGGACATTTTGAATGTTTAAAAAATGTTCAGAAATAATGTTTTCAAGATGATAGAATGGAATGTTTCTATAACGTTCGGTCTCGAGGTTACAAGCATCTCAACTCGGGTCCCTCTCCTGCCTGCCTGCCTAAAGCCTAGGATTCTTCTGCTCTCGACCAAGGAACTGGCATTCAACACACCAGATAAGACTGTGTTCTCAGCTTCCAGTTATTCTAAGTTGATCCCTTTCTGTTGGAAGCATTTTCTCAGTTGTGTTAATAAACACTAATCCTTTGATATACTCTGCCTGTTTGCCTCCTTGTCCCGAGTGTGACACATAATACACTTTATTATCTTCAAACCGAGGGAATGCACACATATCACATGGGGATGACATTTAAGACAGGACTCAGAAAACACAGGGCTAATATACTCAGAACTAAACGAGGAGATTACTGGGACACAGCTGAAACAAATGGAACTAAATGGGAACAGGAACAGGAAAACCAAATATGGACAGGAAACACGTGAGAAACGAGGTCATGGAAGGCACATGGGGAGAAAAACAAGACACAGGACTAACAAATACATGAAGAAAAAAAAACATACATTTTAAACTTTTAAACAACATTCACTAATAACATTTCCATAACGTTTTCAAGATGATAGAATGGAATGTTCCTGTAACATTAACATACACCAAGAAAACGTTCTTAATACATGAAAAAAATGGACATTTTAAACATTTAAAGAACATTCCGTAATAACGTTTTCGTAACGTTTTCAAAATGGAATGTTCCTGTAACGTTTGCAGAAATCCCACAAAAAACGTTCTTAATACATTAAAAAACTGGACGTTTTCAACGTGTACAAAACATTCCGAAATAACGTTTTCGTAACTTAATGGGAATGTTGGCAAAACGTTCTGACAACTCATTTTTGTTAGCTGGGACGGCAGGGAAAAGTAAGGGAACGAACGAACAAATACAGTAGGCTATAAGGGACACAATTTTTAAAATGTATTTATTTATTTGTAAGACATAAGCCAAACTGAGCTTTTAATTGGAGGACTGCATGCATCTGATGTATTGTAGAGGCATTCGCTCGACAGACAGCGAACAGGTGGGAGGAATCGCGCTGGAGGACTGAAGACGGCAATGATCAGACTTCCACATTTGCCACAAGAGGGAGAGAGAAGACACTGATGTGTGTGAAGGACTGGCCAGATGCGCGCATCTTCATGTGAATTACACAGATGAGACTGATGAAGCATCTCACACCAGCGACAATGACACGCAGCTCTCAACTCCTGCAAGTCGGTAAGTCTATTCACAACACGGCATGAGGACACTTCACAGGGTCACATGGATATCCAACGTGCGGTGACAGCGCGAATCTTGTAGGATAAAGTGTAAAATGTTTAGTTTTAACTGTTACAGCTCAAACGGTTTCATATTTAAAATGTCTGTAATTATTGATGTCTGTTAGTGCTATTCCACTAAATGAACAGTTTGCAACATTAACTCCTCTAATGTAATTAAGTGAAAGGCCAGCAGACAGAAGCATTGGTTTTTAATTTGATGAAAACAACAATTGTAAGAACAGTTACAGTAAGTACATTATAATACCTCTTTTGAATGTACCATTAAAGCAAATGGTGCATCATGATAAAATAATGATTGACATCCAGCTTCATATATCATGTGTTACAATGCATCATATCCTATTTATCATTTATATGATATGAAATTATAACTGTGATTACATATGTAAAGCTTTACATTATGCATCATGAGGCAGTATGAATATCCTTTTAATGTATTATTTATGCATGTTTCGTATAGGTAAAAGGAAAATGTTGATAGGATATTACATGTTGTGGTGGTGCCAGGGCGGCAAAAGGTTTAATAATTTAAAATGACATTTCTGGTTTGAAATAAGCATCATACTCTTTTAATTGTACGACCTTAAATTGTTTGAAGAGAGAGAATTTTTCAAAATGGCACATTTTACACTCCAAATGCTTTTGCTTTGCAAAGATGCATCATTTTATTACTGCTTTGTTGCCTTGTTTTATTTTATTTATTTATATACTTATATAGTTTTACTTTTTTTGAAGATTTGTTTAACTGTTCACTGCCAAACGAACAACCTATGATTATTCACTCACCTTCATGTCATTCCATAACTCTGTATGACTTTATTTCTTCGAACACAAAAGATGAAACTGTGAATAATACATGGTTGCTCTTTTCCATGCATTTATAGTGAAAGGGAAATGATACTTTCAAGAAACTAAAAGCACCATTGAAGTTTTATAAAAGCTATATTTTGAGTCTTCTGAAGCCACGGTAGCTTAATGTTAAAAACAGAAATCATAGTTATTAACTGATAATTTACTTAAGTGCTAAAGTGAGTCAGCGAGTTGATGAGTTAATTCAAATGCTTCTGTGAAGCGATTTACTCTGGAATAAGACTCCTTTTCAGTGACACAGGTTTCATTTTTGAGTGAACTGCTCTTTAAACACAATATTTCATGAATTATTTAAACACAATTATCCTGCAGTAATGTCAGTGTTTATGTTTTGTGTTTCATGTGTGGCTTGTCTCCTACTGGAAATGAAATCTGAAACCATTTCAAAAGACAAGAACATTCCTGGATCATGACCACTGACTGCTAGAAAAAGATTGGGCGACTTACGACAGCAGAAACCCATCAGAGCTCACCGGCTCCTCTCGGTCCTCTGCCATGGAGCACGCAAACATCACTCACTTGGCGGCCGTGTTCGTGAACCCTCATGGCCAGGTGCCCGTTCTGGACGTTCACGACACATACACTGACTTCTACGACATGGACTATGGCGTTCCTGCAGAGGAGATGCCGGACACCACACAGGGCCTGGCCTACTTCGTGGCCACCATCGTCATCGGAGCCGTGCTCGTCTGCATCATTCTGGTGTGCGGCTTCGGCAACTTCCTCTTCATAGCCACTCTGGCCCGATACAAGAAACTCAGGAACCTCACCAACCTGCTGATCGCCAACCTGGCCATCTCCGACTTCATAGTGGCTGTGGTCTGCTGCCCTTTCTTGGTGGATTATTACGTGGTCAAGCAGCTCTCCTGGGAGCATGGGAAAGTGCTATGTGCCTCCGTCAACTACCTCAGGACTGTGTCTCTCTATGTGTCCACCAATGCCTTACTGGCCATCGCCGTTGACAGGTTGGTGTGATTTAGATGTCATTCTTCAGTCCCGCTAGGCTAGACAGTGGGAAGGAAAAGGAAAGCCCGGGGCTGGGTTCAGCGGTGGCTTATTCAGCAGGCAAAATATAATTGGCTTTCAGATTCATGCATTATGCAGCGTGCTTCCTGAACACTTCACATACTGCTCAGACAGATGATTGTGAGAAAATATTTCCAGCTTTTCAGTTATTCAGTAGGATTTAATCATCTGCTGTGCATCATCCTTGTGAGGCAACAAATCAAATGAAAACAAGAGAAACTAAAAATACAGAGCTGTACTTGAGAACAAATATAAAGGCAATAGAGCTTCAACCTTAAAGCAGTAAATTAAAGCAATAAGCCTTGAGAGGCTGTGAGTTATTACACTGAACAAAATTATATTTGAGTTCAGCTCATGACAAATGGGGGCAAAAACAAAAGTGTTGCGTTTATAATTTTGTTCAATGTATTTACAGTATAGTAATATTCATAATAAACAATAGAAAATAAATCATAAGCTGTTTGCAGTTGTCAAACAATGGAACAGCCCTAAAATATAATTTCTCTCATGGTTTACTCACACGTTTTTTTCCTTTTTCTTGTGAGTATGGCTCAAAAAAGGAGATTTTTTTAAGAATTATTATGCAGCTCTTTTCCATGATGCAATACTTCATAAGAACAGCAACTCAAAAATAGCACAAAAAGCTTTGTGTCTATATGAGATGCTGTATTCCCAGTCTTCTGATGCCATGCAATAGTTTTGTGTCGTGAGGAAACCAAAGTTTTCCCTTCTGCCAAACTTTGAAATCTCATTCGTATCTGCATTCATTAAAATGCACTATTCCAGGCATAAAGTCAGATTAAAAAAGAATAATAATAACAGGTTTGGAACATCATGAAAGTGAGTAAACCATGATGAAAGTTTAGTTTTTAGATGAACTTTGCATAACAGTTTCTTTGAAGCCTGTATTTGTAATGCATTAGATGGGCAGATCTGCACAGCATCTTACAAACTGTTACAAATCTACTTGTAAGCAGGCTTTATAATGTGGTCGTTGTTACGGAGCCGACGAGACGAGAGGCGTGCAGATCAATATGCAAAGCTTTTATTCTAGAACAAAGTCAAAACAAGCAAGGGTCAGATAATGGCAAACAGGTATATTGAGGGCAAGACACAAGAGTAGTCCAGTGAGCGGTCGTGGTCGATCTCCGGCGAACAATGTCCAAACAGGGTATTCCAAAGGGTTAATACGAAACACAGGCTATGGTCCAGGCGAGGGGCAAACAGTATTCGAACAGGGCGAGACGAGAGGGATAATCCAGGACAAGCGAAAATCAGGAAACAGGCAAACAGGAAACTAGACGAGACTAGACTAGACAACTAGAAATCAAACTAGGAACAGGAACTGGCTCTGTAAAGTAGCTATCGACTAGGGTAGCGATATGCGCTTACAATACTCGGCAGTGAGAAAGACGAAGTACATGGCTTATGTAGCATGTCTGATTGGATTTAGCTGTGTGTAATCAGTGCCTTCAGCTGTGTATGTGTAATCAGTGCAATGGATGATGGGAACTGTAGTCCGGGGTGAAGTGCAACAGTTATTGTGGTGCAAGAGTCCATAGTAGTGTGCGGGTGATCTCTGGTGGTGAGCGAACGGAAGTGCATGGACAGGATTCGTGACAGTCGTAATATGTATTAGTGGTCCTTGCTTTGATTAATGTGACGTGAGTTAAGTCTTCTTTAAAACAGCCATGAGATATTACTAATGGGTTATGACACATTTACTATCAACATTTCTAATTTTAATATCCACAAAACAATATTTCATTGTTTTGTATGTAAAATGGTTACCAGTGAGCTCACAGTGAAACTCACATTACCTTCAGTTCACAGGTATGAAGAAACACTCCTAACCACTCATAAGATGTAGTAAGAATCTGTACAGATCTTAATGTCAAGATATGAGACTTATAATACTTTTATCAATGGCTTTGATGGTTGAAAATCATCATACTCTTAAATGTGATAACCACACATACGTAATTAGATCCTTCATAATGTACTACTAAAACTGTTGTTATGATTATTCATGAAGACAAGTGTTTGCATCTATTATAATGTTTTGAGAATGCATTTATAAAACATTATAAATACAAGCTTCATAGAAAGTGTGAGCAAACTTTTCTATTAAGATCAAATGTGCGGTCGCAGCCGTGTGCTCGTTAGCTTCAAACACATCTCATCCATTCAGAGTTTTGAGTCTTAACTATGTTTTATTCAACAAAATCTCCCAACCCATGTCAGAATGTGGAGACATATGGAGGACTGCTTAGAAAATTTTTTAATAATGTGAGTGAATCATTCGGGCACTCAAGAAACTGTTTAAAATGCTGCTTCTGTGTGGGCTTTCTTTATCCTTTCCCTATGAAGGTATAAAATATGGCCAGAGGAAACAACAATTATGTGCTCTTTACATAAGCCTGCTCAAAGAGCTGGAAATGGAATAAAATATGTGGAAATATTGACAATATTAATGATCAAATTTTTTCCTGTACCGGAGAGCTACAATTTTGCTAAAATAAGAGAATAAAGAGTACATTACGGATCCTGTACTAATTCTACAGCAGTTAGATGTGAGAAGCATTTTATTTTTTGAAGCTTTTGAAGTCTCCCGTGGCATTTCATATAAATAAGTCATTTTACACAGTTCCAATTTGACAGGACCCAGTTTGTTTTAACATTATTCACAGTCTTTTTTTAATTCTGATAATGGCCATGTGAGGACCACTTATAATTAAATCTGCCTCGCCGTTTGACTTAACTCTAATTGACAGTCCATAATCAAGCAAAATTAAATTATGGATGGCTTACATGTGAAGCTTCTGATCTACTGATAGAAATCCTTAAAGGGGTCATAGGATGCCCATTTTCCACAAGTTGATATGATTTCTTTAGGGTCTTAATGAAAAGTCTGTAACATAGTTTGGTTAAAATTTCTCAATGGTAGTGTAAATAAACACCTTTTTTACCCTGTCAAAAACAGTTATGTGACATCACACAGACAGGCATCTGAGATCGGCTCGATTTGAGAAAGGGGAAAACATTTAACCAGATTTAAAAAAAAAAAACACTGGGTGGATTTTTATCATTATAGGGTGGTTGTGTACACACACACTGCTAACACATTTCAGTTCAAACTACTTGTAAATGTTCATGTAGCATCCTATGACCCCTTTAAATAAGACAAATGGAACACACTGAACCAGATTTGCATTTCCTGAGGGAAACGTCAGTGCTGGCAATGCAGCAGAAGAAACGTGTTGAAGTATTAGGAAACTTTAGCTTTCACACAAGACTCAAAAACACTGTCAGTGTGCAGTGCATAGGTGGCAATAATGTTAAAATATATACCTGAAGTTGGCATATTTTACTGGCATCCTGGCATCTCCATCCTGTAATGTATATCCATGGGTGGGGAACAACATTACCATTTAACATTAACTGAGTAAAAGTACAGACACCATAATAAAATGTTTCTCCATTAAACATACTTGTTTTCCATTTTACTTGAGTAAAGGTACAAAAGTACTGGATTTTAATGTGCTTAAGTATTAATAGTAAATCAATGAACCATGTGTATTAGTTATTCTAGCCAACAGACTAGTAATTTAGTGTCTATTTTAGTGTGTAGATCTGCAAATAAGCAAACTTTTCACTTCATTGCAAAAACTTATTATATACTAAAACATTAAACTTTAGTGAACTAAAATATTAATTTAAGTTACTGATAATTTAAGTGTGCAAACAAGTAAAATATAGTGTAATATAGTATTTTTTAAAAAATTAGGGAAAACAAAAATCTGAATAAATGCGGCTATAACGATACTATGGGGAAAATGCTTTAGTGTTTTAAGAAGAACTCTTTGCAAACATACTAGTTTGATATCATTTGACACTGCTACGGCAGCAGGGAAGATGCATGGGCATTCATTTGTGCTGTTTTACCTAATAATTTACATTTTACATTTACTTCACAAACAACTGACAGTCGTGACCTAAATCTGATGTTTATTTACAACAATAAATACAAAAATTCTCCATTAGTAACTTACATTTCACGCCATCAGTCAGACACACATTCAAGCTCCAGCAATATCCCGTTTCATGGCTATTTTGATCAGATCATTGAATCAGTGAATTGACTCAAGAACAGCTGCAATCTGATCAGTTCATGAATCAGACATCACTCTTTGCACTTACCTATCCTATTCTATTAAAAAAAAAAAAAACTTATGTGTACTGTGCTAGACTAACTGAGACTTGTCACAGCACTTGTATTCTGTTGCTCTCTCGTTGGTCTGATTGCTTCTGTTGTCCTCATTTGTAAGTCGCTTTGGATAAAAGCGTCTGCTAAATGATTAAATGTAAATGTAATGTAAATGTACTCTTGCATGGTGATTTCTTCAGCTCGATAAACGAAGGGATCAAAATATGATGTTCATTTACCATAATCAATACTAAAATTGGGCATCAGTGACTTACTTTTCATGCCACATTCAAGCTCCAGCATTACCCCAGTTCTTGGCTCATATTGAGCAGATCAGTGAGTCGTTGGCTCAAGAACAGCTGCAATCAGATCAGTCTTGTTTGCAATTGAATCGTTCAGTGTGATTTGAGGACCAATCCAACAGGTTTTTTTTGGAAAGAATCAGCTCATGAATCAGACATCACTCTTACGTCTTTAGAGGGGATTGTGATTTTTTTAAGTTCAAAATATATGGGAACAACATGCCAAGTTCTGTTATGAAAATCTAGATGGTGCAGGCTGATGGGTCGCTAATGCAAATTGATGATATTCACAGTGTTAAACGACTTGGCACCGACTTGGTTCCTCTGAAATCCTCCACCTCCCCAGCTCCACCTGTATCGATCTGCTAAGGGTTATTATACTGTATATGCTATTTGTGCAGCAGCAGTATGTCTTAAATACTCATAGCACCATATCGGCGTATGCATTGGCAGTAGCAAGTTCCTGTACTTTCTTTGCAGCAGCAGCAAAAATCTACAACAACAGCAATAACCAATTCAGCAGCGTAGCAGATCTATTATAACATTAACAATACATTAACATTGTCATATCCATTACCATGCTAAAATCTTCCGAGAGTTGTCATGATAGAAATGTTGTTATGAAATGTAATGGAGTAAAAAAATACTAGTAAAAAGCAGGGCTTGAAAACAACAACAACAACAAAACCAAAAAATCCAATCGGTTCACTCCGAGCAGAATCGATATTTTAACGTTTCTCTGCGATCCTTCCTCTGTATTATTATCGTTCCGAAATCGGTTTGCCTAGAAAAAATACCGGTTAATAACATTATTTTAAAAACTTTTTCTTTGCCTATAATAATAATAACAATAATAATAATAGCCTAATAATAATAATAAAGTACAGTGTTTTCTACTCAAAAAAAGAAAAAAAAAACAGGAAGAGATCTGGTAGCCTATCTTAATCCGCTGCGCTTAGTCACAGCCAATACATCATCTTTTCTTGATTTTGGCCAAATGTAGGCTACTAAACAACAAAAACAAATATATTAACACTTTAAAGACATTAAAGTATTTTTTAAAGATATTAAAATTTTTTGCTGCATTGTTAAAAACGCTACTTGTATACGATTGCGTTCGGCGAGTGAAAAAAACAAACAAAAAAAGCAAGTCGTGTATAGGCTCACGTCGCATTTTATTAGCCCTATTACATTCAGAAATAATGTAGGCTAAAATGCCGGTAAAGCAAAATGTTTACAAACATTATAAACACAGTTATTAGTTTATCTCCACAACAAATCCTCTAAAGTTAAGGCTATACAAATTAATTTAACGTGAAACTGATGACTACATCTCTCATTCGGCACAAATTCAAATGTTTACATATTCGCAATGTATCTAGATGCTAAAATATTATTTATTATAGGCTAGGCCATGTACATTCATCGA
>NW_015662173.1:110206-115662 GCF_001515625.1 Sinocyclocheilus rhinocerous | reverse complement strand
ATTTTAAAAAAAATTAGGGAAAACAAAAATCTGAATAAATGCGGCTATAACGATACTATGGGGAAAATGCTTTAGTGTTTTAAGAAGAACTCTTTGCAAACATACTAGTTTGATATCATTTGACACTGCTACGGCAGCAGGGAAGATGCATGGGCATTCATTTGTGCTGTTTTACCTAATAATTTACATTTTACATTTACTTCACAAACAACTGACAGTCGTGACCTAAATCTGATGTTTATTTACAACAATAAATACAAAAATTCTCCATTAGTAACTTACATTTCACGCCATCAGTCAGACACACATTCAAGCTCCAGCAATATCCCGTTTCATGGCTATTTTGATCAGATCATTGAATCAGTGAATTGACTCAAGAACAGCTGCAATCTGATCAGTTCATGAATCAGACATCACTCTTTGCACTTACCTATCCTATTCTATTAAAAAAAAAAAAAACTTATGTGTACTGTGCTAGACTAACTGAGACTTGTCACAGCACTTGTATTCTGTTGCTCTCTCGTTGGTCTGATTGCTTCTGTTGTCCTCATTTGTAAGTCGCTTTGGATAAAAGCGTCTGCTAAATGATTAAATGTAAATGTAATGTAAATGTACTCTTGCATGGTGATTTCTTCAGCTCGATAAACGAAGGGATCAAAATATGATGTTCATTTACCATAATCAATACTAAAATTGGGCATCAGTGACTTACTTTTCATGCCACATTCAAGCTCCAGCATTACCCCAGTTCTTGGCTCATATTGAGCAGATCAGTGAGTCGTTGGCTCAAGAACAGCTGCAATCAGATCAGTCTTGTTTGCAATTGAATCGTTCAGTGTGATTTGAGGACCAATCCAACAGGTTTTTTTTGGAAAGAATCAGCTCATGAATCAGACATCACTCTTACGTCTTTAGAGGGGATTGTGATTTTTTTAAGTTCAAAATATATGGGAACAACATGCCAAGTTCTGTTATGAAAATCTAGATGGTGCAGGCTGATGGGTCGCTAATGCAAATTGATGATATTCACAGTGTTAAACGACTTGGCACCGACTTGGTTCCTCTGAAATCCTCCACCTCCCCAGCTCCACCTGTATCGATCTGCTAAGGGTTATTATACTGTATATGCTATTTGTGCAGCAGCAGTATGTCTTAAATACTCATAGCACCATATCGGCGTATGCATTGGCAGTAGCAAGTTCCTGTACTTTCTTTGCAGCAGCAGCAAAAATCTACAACAACAGCAATAACCAATTCAGCAGCGTAGCAGATCTATTATAACATTAACAATACATTAACATTGTCATATCCATTACCATGCTAAAATCTTCCGAGAGTTGTCATGATAGAAATGTTGTTATGAAATGTAATGGAGTAAAAAAATACTAGTAAAAAGCAGGGCTTGAAAACAACAACAACAACAAAACCAAAAAATCCAATCGGTTCACTCCGAGCAGAATCGATATTTTAACGTTTCTGTTCCTGCGATCCTCTGTATTATTATCGTTCCGAAATCGGTTTGCCTAGAAAAAATACCGGTTAATAACATTATTTTAAAAACTTTTTCTTTGCCTATAATAATAATAACAATAATAATAATAGCCTAATAATAATAATAAAGTACAGTGTTTTCTACTCAAAAAAAGAAAAAAAAAACAGGAAGAGATCTGGTAGCCTATCTTAATCCGCTGCGCTTAGTCACAGCCAATACAGCATCATCTTTCTAGATTTTGGCCAAATTATAGGCTACTAAACAAAAGAAAAAAAATCTGTTAACGCTTTAAAGACATTAAAGTACTTTTTAAGATATTTAAAAATGTTTGCTGCATTGTTAAAAAAATGCTACTCGTATAAAATTGCGTTTTGAGAGGGAAAAAAAACCATAAGTCGCGTGGGCTCACGTCGCATTTTATTATACTCGCATCGACATCATCCTTCACATCGGCTATATCATCACAGTGAGGCGGTGCTCGCTGAATTCAACAGATTGAACAACAGACCAGTGATATATATATGTGTGTGTGTGTGTGTGTATTTTATTTTGATAATGAACAGGCTGCAATGTCGCAAAATATGTTGGGTCTGTGTGCGCGTGAGGCGCCGGCGCGATATGGTCATACCAACGCTGGTTGGTTATACAGTTAGAAGCAAAGCATCATTCAAAACTGTCGAGATTTGCAAAATAAATAAAACTGTAAAATAAATAAAACTTAAACTTTGGCAAAATAAAGAAAGCTATTTTCTGCTGTCTCGTTTTCCTTTCCGTGAATTTTGGATCGCATCACAATAAACCGAAACTCAGCACTTTTTTTTTTCTTTCGTTTTGTTAATCTGTCAATGATTTAAGTGAAATACATTTCGTGTAGGCCAATATAGGCTATTCCTTTTTATGTAAGCCTATAGTTTTATTCTGTTTTCTCCGTTCACAAGCACTGCAGGTGCGCGTGATCTGTTGAATCCATCTTACACTATCCTCGGATAAACTCTAATGCATTGCCATTGCGACTTACCTATGATGAGTTCACAGCTGAGCGGGCATTTCACTGGCTGGATGCGTCAGCTTCACATTTGCACAGGCCGTACTACTTGAATTCGTGATTGGTTGACAGCACATTTCAAATATTAAATGGAACGATAAAATAACGTTATTAACCGGTTAATGGCCATTTCAAATTTTCGATTCTGTTCGGAACTATAAAATTTGATTTCGTTTCTGTTTCTGGTTCTGTTCCTGTCAAAATTTCGTTTGTTTCCGGTTTTCGTTTTCGTTCCTTGAACCGGTTCAGAGCCCTGGTAAAAAGTAAAAAATACTCCATTACTGTCCACCACCGCTACTAGGCATATAACACTGACACCTATAATTATCTAAACTCGCATATCATGACAGTGACTATGACTGAATGAGAATGTGCATGGTGCAGCACTAAACCAGTGCAGACTGTTAAACAGGACTGTTTAAAATGCAGGTTTTTATGCAATTTGTCTTGTAGAGAATGGAAATTGAGCGTAATCCCACTAATCATCGTTGTTGTGTTTAGGTACATGGCCATCGTTCATCCCTTGAGGCCCAGAATGAAGCACCAGACCGCATACTGCCTCATAACGGGGGTGTGGATCGTCCCGGCGCTCATTTCCATTCCCTCCGCGTACTTCGCCTCCGCGACCAAAGTCCCCCACGGAGCCAACCGCAGCAAGACCTTCTGCGCCCAGATCTGGACGGTGGACCAGCAGCTGTACTACCGCTCTTACTACCTGTTCATCTTCGCCGTGGAGTTCGTGGTGCCTGTGCTCACCATGGCCCTGTGCTACCTGCACATCTCCAGAGAGCTCTGGTTCAAGAGCGTGCCGGGTTTCCAAACAGAGCAGATCCGCAAACGCCTGCGCTGCCGCAGGAAGACGGTCATGGTGCTAATCGGCATTCTCACTGCGTACATCCTCTGCTGGGCTCCGTACTACGGCTACACCATCCTGCGCGATTTCCACCCCACGCTCATCTCCCGCAAGAGGAACTCTCTGGTGGCGTTCTACATTATCGAGTGCATCGCCATGAGCAACAGCATGATCAACACGTTCTGCTTCGTCAGTGTAAAGAACAACACCGTCAAATACTTCAAGAGAATCGTTCTCCTCCGCTGGAAATCCACCTACACCTCCAGGAAGAGCGCAGACGAGACAGACATCAATCCCCACCTCACCGAATGTAGAAAGGGAGCCGAGCTGAGTGGTTTTCATGTCACCCATATTACAGATGATTAGAGAGTACTGATGATGCTGCTTCTGGGCATTGCTCTGCAGATGAATATCACCTGACTGATGTTATGTTTTAGTGGGTTTTTTTCCTTGTCAAATGTGCCATTTTCATACTTTGTATGTATATGTGTTTATGATACAGCACAAATGATCGTTTCAGTTGTGTTGCACAGATTTTTTTTAATGAGTGAATTAACTACTCATCCCTTAAAGCTTTGAGAATGACAAAGCAATGGTACAATATAGAACTACTGACTTACAGTTATTGATTATAAATATAGATTTTTTTTCTTTGTAAAATATGTAGATACAATTATTTAAGCATGTGTCAGGAGCCTCAACAACATTCATGATGCTTTGTGAGAGTAGCTTGGTATGCTGACCTTTTAATTGCAAATCTATGTTGTTAAAGCCTTTTCTGATTGGTGGAGGGTTTATTCTGGATTATGGGTAGTGCAGTTATTTACATTAAAATGTAAACACTTTCATATGGTATTGTTAAAAATAAATTTCTCTATGAAGCAAATGAGTGGAATTTTTACTTCAGAACTGTTTCGCTTTTTCAGCAGTATTTGTAGAAATATATTTATGACCTCATTGAACAACCACTCATCAGTTTACTGTTACATAATATAGATTATTTAAAAACCAGTCTGATTAGTGAGGTCCTTTATCAGTCAATGTTTTATATGTGAAAGTTTATATTTCCTTGGTTCTAAAAAATTTGGTCATTTGCTGTCTTTTGTGTTGGTTAATACAGTATCTGCATGCATTCTAGCCAAATAAAGTAAAACCTGAGAACCAAGCCATGTGTCATGTAAAGTCCTCAAATTTTAGAGTCATAATTCAAGAAGCGATATCGACCAGTTTAGAGGTAATGTCGGGATGTTCGATCTCATGTAACCTGCGAGTTATATTTCTGTTTGCTCTTAAAAGCAGGGTATATTTATGTAAGGTTCAAGGACAGTTCATACATAATTTACAGATTCTGTCCATACTCAAACTCATAACTTGAAATTTTATATCATAATAAGAATTGTGGTCATGTACCAGTGTAATAATGGCTCTTGATGTCTAAACCTGGATCAGATCTGTTTAATATTTACTTTGCAATGTAGTAGTGAATTTTAATGCAACTTCCACAAAACAATTGTATATTTGGTCATTTTTTTAAATGTTATATAGTAGATCATCATCTGTTCTCTTGGCTATGTTATAGTCCAATCAAGTCAAGCCTTCAAAATTTTGCCACCATTTACATTTACATTTAGTCATTTAGCAGATGCTTTTATCCAAAGCGACTTACAAATGAGGACAATAAAAGCTGTCAAAACTAACAAAAGAGCAACAATATATAAGTGCAAATGACAAGTCTCGGTTAGCCTAACACAGTACACGTAGCTAGGTGTATATATATATATATATATATATATTATACATATATATTTTACACACACATAAACACACACACACATACACACACACACACAAAGAAAAAATAGAATAGAAAAATATTTTAAAAAAAAAGAAGATAAAGTAGAATTAAAATATAATTGAAAGTGCTAGAGTTAGAGGGTCAAATAAACGTGGAACAGATGTGTTTTAGTCGTTTCTTGAAGATGGCATGTCATTCCACCAGGAGGGAACAGTTAATGAAAAAGTCAGTGAAAGTGATTTTGTGCCTCTTTTAGATGGCACAATAATAC
>NW_015662173.1:106037-110196 GCF_001515625.1 Sinocyclocheilus rhinocerous | reverse complement strand
GTACGAGCTGGCCTGGAAGACAAGGGGCAGACAGTGTCTAAACAAGACGTAAGAGTGGAGCAGAAAGTATCAGTAGCACGGTTAACATCAAGAGATGATAACTGTTCAGGAGAAGGAAGCAAAGATGAAACCATAGCAGATAGCCGGGAGGGTGAGAGAGAGTGTAGGTTACGTCGAAAAGTGACATGTGTAGGGGTATGTGTTGTGTCAGGAACCATGTTGAGGTTAAGAGTGAGGAGGAAGTGATCCGAGGTGTGTAGTGGAGTAACCAGCACATGATCAGTGGAGCAGTGTCGTGTGTAAATAAGGTCCAGTTGGTTGCCTGATTTGTGAGTAGCCGTAGTTAATACTCGCTTGAGATCAAAAGAAGCAAGCAGAGTGTGGAAGTCTGCAGCCTGAGGTTTATCTAGGTGGATGTTGAAGTCTCCAAGCATAACTAGGGGAGTACCATCCTCAGGAAAGTTTGAGAGCAGCACATCTAATTCTTCCACGAAGTTACCTAGTGGTCCTGGGGGTCGATAAACAACTATAAAATGGATTTTAAGAGGGTGGGTAATAGTGGCTGAATGTGATTCAAAGGAGCTGTTGATACTCAGAGATGGTAAAGGATTAAATTTCCAATCATTAGAGATAAGCAGACCAGTACCTCCACCTCTTCCAGTCAGACGGGGGGAGTGGGAAAAAGAGAAATTATTTGAGAGTGCTGCAGGTGTAGCATTGTCCTCTGGTTTGATCCACGTCTCTGTCAGGGCCATGAGGTTTAGTCTTGAATGACTTGTAATAGAAGTAATACAATCTGCTTTGTTTACAGCAGACTGGCAATTCCAGAGACCAATAGAAAAAGAAAGTAGTGTATTAGTAGACATAGGCAAAGTGCGCAGGTTGTTAGGATTGTGCTGCCTATAGTGTGTGAAATGTGGTTTGCGAGTGGTAGTGATAGTAGGGATCTGGAAACACATAGTAAGAATTGGTTATAAAAACTGAAAACAGAAGGGGAACAAGTAGTAGGAAAGAGAATGATTCAAAAGCGATACTTATGTCCCTTGCCGGTGTCCCTGCTCGGTGGAGTCGAACGGTAGAGTCGATGGTCTTTACACTCTTCGGTCTTCACACGAGGGATGCCGCGACCGCTGCCGTGGTATTGTAAGTTTTTATATTTGTCTAACAAAACTCAAATTGAATTCAGCTTAACACACTTTCCTGTTTATCACAACAAATTGCCAAGCAAAGCGCACGACACTGACAAGGTACGCGATACAGTACGAGACCAAACGCGATTTCAGCACGTCTCCACAGTAAACAAAACAAGCGTTTCCTAGCAACGACAACTGCGCTAAACACTGAGACAAGAAATAAATACACTAACGAGCTGCTTTTAGCTTCTGCTGATTGACTGCTTCTCTCAAAGAGTATTTCTTTACACTGTGTTTTGCTGGCACTTGAACACACTTTCCTGTTTATCACAACAAATGGCCAAGCAAAGCGCATGAGACTGACAAGGTACGCGATACACTACGAGACCAAACGCGATTATGCATTTGCCCACCATGTAGCTCCCAGCTCATCTGTATTCCTTTGAAACTTAAAAAGAGGCATTATCAAAATGTCAAACCTGCTGCTGTTTCCGTACGATGAAATTGCATGCCTGCCAATTTCTGCTGCAATATTTTTTCTTTTGTCTAATGCCAGGACTGCCATTGGTGCTCGCAGTGAGGGATAAAAGGTATATGACGACCTTAAATCTAGCCTACAATAGACACTTTTTTTTTTTTTGATAATAGCTAGTAACCTTTTGCTTAATCTTTTGAAATAATTTTATGGTGACAAACAGAAGCTGATCTAATCCTGGCTGAACCTGTCATAGGATCATGCGAAGCAGCATTTTATTTTTATTTTAAGTCTGCAGACCAGCAGTCACAGACCCCTCTAAAACTTCTTCATTATCATAAAATGCTTGAACTGAATAGCCTTAAATGGTTTTCATGTTTATGCTATTTCACTTCTGTACACAGATTAATTTGATCAATTATAGGATAAATGGTCATCTTTTACTTGCCTAATAACATTTAAACAGCAAGGAAATTACTCTAAATTCTGACTTAATTAGCCAGAATGGAGATAAGTAAACGCCTTTATTAAAGAGCCAGGATGTACATTGCCTGGCAACCTTCAACTGCATATGGTTAAAGCCTCTTCACACCAAGAATGATAACTATAAATGTAACTTACAACAATACCTTTATTAACATCCACACCAGCAGATAAAAATGTGTTTATTTTAAGCACGCTGCATGTATGTCGTCTGCCGCTTTAAATGCTTGAGCACTTCTAATCATATTCTAATCATTATTATTCATATATTTATAGAACATTGGTGTCTTTTAGCATATTGCTGTTGGGTCCATTTTTTTTAAAGCATGCAGTAAACCATTCAAAGCCATTCAATACTGTTATTTTACTACAGTTAAGGAGGTTTTAAGTCACCCCACTTCTCATCATTCAGAACAGTAATCCCACAGTAAAAAACATTGCTTGTCGTGGCTTATTGCTTTATTAAATCACATCTGCTGTAGACAAAAGTATGAATGCTTAACAGACATTATCATTATTTTTACCCATATATTTTAAGCTAACAAGGAATGACTTTTTCAAGAACTGTCTGGCAGTGAATGTGCTAGCGTCCCTGATTCATTTAGAGATGTTCATTTTGTGTTCTTAGTCTAATGGAATTTGCAGCTCGTTATGCTAGTCTTGTCTGAGATAATTGTGTAAAACCCATGGATGATAATTTGTTACTGTCGTAAGCAGCTCTTACCGCTCCAGTTATTCTTTTGTGCTTTTAGTCAAACTGCTAATTAACGCAAAAATACGGCTGATTCTGGTGTTTTGGGGGGTTGTTTGTAAGCAGATCTAACTGTCGTGCACTGACTCACACAGTAACACAATGACAGGGGTCACAGAAAGCTGCAAAATCCATGAATTATGTATGAGTCTTGTCTTAATTATTTTACCTGCTCGTCCTAGATCCACTGCCTGAGTAAGTTCCCACTGAAGAAAGTTCACTGCACTCACAGGGAGATGAGAAGGATGAGTGAATTGTATATGGAAGATGACAGTCGGGGTTTGGAACTAAAAATACTCTAAATTTCCTCAAACGAAAATCTGTTTTTAGCCAAAGTGTCTTGACAGACCTATAATTTCAGGAAACATGATTGTTAAGCAAAGCTTAATTGCTGAATTTCAGGTGAAGAACTTCACTAAACATAATTCTGAGAAGAGATTCACCAATTTACCATTACTGTACCATGGAAATGGCAAAAGAGCTTAGCAGCGACCTGGTCACAAATGAAGTAATTGCTCCTATTCGCCTTTCTGACTTGGTCATCACAGGTGCAGTAGCTTCAGAGGCCGTTTACACGACGTTTTCAGCCAAAAACGGGAAACTTTTTATGTGTTTTGCCTGTTCGTTTACACGACAACGGCGTTCAGTTTGGGGACTGAAAATGCATATTTTTGAAAACGGGTTTCAAAGTGCAAGTTTTTGAAAATGCCACTGTTATCGTTTCTGTGTAAACACCCAATACGGGAAGCTTTGAAAACGGTGACGTCATGCGTGTGCGTAGTACGTGTTAGGTATGTAGACATGCGCAGTGCGTGTCGATTTTAAAGGCAAGCGCGAACAAACATACACAACAATGGCGGAGTACATGGTACTGTTGTTGATGCTCAAGAGTTTGCTAGCCCTTCAGCAATTGGATTTACTTCACCAATATTACAACCAACAGCGGAGACGCATCATATACAACATATAATCATCACTTCCCTTTAGGTACTGTTTACTAACAAGGTGACAGCGCCAACTACTGGCCTGGTATACGTAATACAGCGTTTTTGGCCGTTAACATGGATATGTGTAAACACAAATTGTTTTGAAAACGTTGTCGTGTATACGTAAAACTTTTTAAAAATGCAAGGGAAAAACTTTTCCATTTTTGACTACATCATTGTCGTGTAAACGTAGCCTCAGTCTACCACACAGGCAGATTCATCAAGGTTTATAGAAAGCAGAATGTGTGAGTCACATCATCTAATCACTGAGGTGCAGGGCCGTGCACAGACCTTTTGAGGGGCATGTGCTGAAACTGAAAAAGGGCACCCC
>NW_015662173.1:84333-105593 GCF_001515625.1 Sinocyclocheilus rhinocerous | reverse complement strand
TTTACTGACAGTTTGAGCGGATCCAACAAGATTTAGTCACAAGCTCTTTTTAATACCTTTCATTAGCTAAATATTTGTAAAGCAGACAGACAGATGTAAAGGGTGACCAATATCATTGATTTATTGAAGGAAAAAAAAAAAACACCATCACCAAAAAAAGGGCACTTCGGAGTGTAAAGGCAAAAAGGGCATGTGCTCTGCACAGGTTGAGCCCTACCTGTGCACGTGCCTGCTGAGGTGCCTCAAGGTTCAGTGCTTGTTCCGCTCCTTTTCTCCGTTTACACCACCTCACCTTCAGCTCAACCAGACAGAGCCCCTTCTAATCTCTGCCAAACCATCGGCTGACCACAACAGGGCATTTCACACTGCGCTTAACCCGGGTTATCATTGTTTTAAAGCTCACATTTAACACTGGGTAAAGGCATGTTTCACACTTGTGATTTAGAAGCAGGGCGAGCACTGGGGTTATGAAACCCTGCTCCAGAGCAGGATTAGCTCTGCTTGTGTGGTGTTAACCCACATTACAGTGCCAAATGTGTACAGTGTGAAACTATGTGGTGCTTGAATGTTGAAATGTTACCACTAGATGTTTGCCTCATATTCACATGCTTTGTACAGCCACGTAAACTGTCCTTTTAGCGCTTGAGTAGAAAAAAGTCAAATGACAGAAAACGTGAACTGGAGTGAAGCAGAAACTATTTCTTTCTTACCTTTATAGCCTGAAAAGTCCATTCAAGGAAAAATGTGATAGTACAATATGCAGTACATAATACAGGAACAAGTTGAGTGCTCCATATATGCAAATAAGAATGTTATAATAAAAGGAATATACAGTGGGAAATGTCAGCTTATAAATACACAGGATCATTTGTTAACCTGGGAATAGTGTTTGATGACCTACTTAGCTTTTCCACCCATGGTTGTGCAGGTTTTTGCTTTACATGATCCAGAACGTGGCAGTGCATCCGGACTTAAATCAATCAAAGAGGGCCAATGTCACACTTCTCCTGAACTCACTCCACTGGCTACCAGTTACTGACATAATTAAATTTAAGGCTTTGATGCTGGACTGCCACTGGAAACACATTCTCCAACCTCAATAAAAAGCTGCATGATTAATCTAAATAAAACTGAAATCACAATTTTACTTGTGCAATTATGAAATCAAAATGTGTTCTTTTTTCTTTTCTATATTCCATAAAGGTAACACTTTATTTTAAGGACCTATTCTTACTATTAACTAGTTGCTTATTAGCATGCATGTTACTAGCATAGTGGCTGTTTATTAGTACTTATAAAGTACATATTAATGCCTTATTCTGCATGGCCATATTTTAGATGCCTTAATCCACCACATACCTAAATTTAACAACTAACTTACTAACTATTAATAAGCAGCAAATTAGGAGCTAATTAAGCTGAAAACTCTTAGTCAATAGTGAATACGTGGTCCCTAATCTAAAGTGTATTTACTGCAAAACACACTGTGCATATGTTAGTGCTGTCAATCGATTAAAACAATTAACTAATTAATCGCACATTTTTCTGAAATTAATCGTGATTAATCGCGTTTAACCACACCTAACATTAAAGTTTTTAAATATACTTTTAAATTGCAATAATTTCACATTCAATATTCAAAGTAATGTACAAACAACAAAGACAGTATACATTTTTAATATTTGTTTGATGGCACCTTTTTTTATGACTGAAGGCCAGTATCAATGATACCAATACTGATTTCTCTATAAAATTGCCCCCCCTCCCAATATTTAACCATTGACTATAGCCATTCAACACTACAGTATAATCGAGAGCTATCAATTTTAACATTTATTAGACTTTAAAAAATAACTTCTAATTTAAGTGAACTTAAAACAATCTTCTAAAACAATTCTAACTGACCACGGCATTGCATGCACGTAGTTTATTTCGCGCTTTGATATGAAAGGATACAGGCTACAGCGCACGCCGGCGCCTTTGTGCGTGCAATTGAAGATTACCACCTAACCACCGTTCAGGACAGAGTATTGTTTAGCGATTATCGTTCTCCTTGTGATAGCTACTTTACGGAGCCAGTTTCCTGTTCTAGTTTCTAGTTCCTAGTCCTAGTCTAGTCGCGTCTTGGTTTTGCCTGGTAGCCTATTTCCTGCTCACCTGCCTGTCTTGGATATCCTTTTGTCTTGCCATTTCGGACTCTGTTTGCCCATCGTCTAGACCAGCGGTTCCCAACCCTGGTCCTGGAGGCACCCCAACACTGCACATTTTGCATGTCTCCTTTCTCTGACACACCAATTTCAGGTCTTGGAGTCTCTGCTAATGAGCTGATGATCTGAATCAGGTGTGTTTGATTAAGGAGACATGCAAAACATGCAGTGTTGGGGTGCCTCCAGGACCAGGGTTGGGAACCACTGGTCTAGACTATAGTCTGTCTGTTGGATTACCCATTTGCATCGCCCTTTGGATTACATTCGCTGTCGATTGACCCACGCCTGTTTACCAGACTACTCTTTTGTCTTGTCTTCAATATACCTGTTTGCCATTGTCTGACCCATGGCTGTTTTAATAAAAGCTTTGCATATGGATCTGCATGCCTCTCTCAGTAGCTCTGTAACAATATATACAGGTGCATCTAAAAAAATTAGAATATAAGTGGAATATAAGTGAAACTTTCATATATTCTAGATTCATTACATGTAAAGTAAAACATTTCAACCGATTTTTTTGTTTTACTTTTGATGATTAGAGCTTACAGCTCATGAAAGTCAAAAATCCAGTGTCTCAAAATATTATAATATTTCCTAAGATCAATAAAAAAAAAGGATTTGCAAAACAGAAAAGCTCAAGTTTTATAAAGTATGTTCATTTATGCCCTCAATACTTGGTCGGGGCTCCTTAAGCACAAATTACAGTATCAGTGAGGTGTGGCATGGAAGCGATCAACCTGTGGCACTGCTGAGGCACTATTGAAGTCCAGGTTTCTTTAATAGCGGCCTTCAGCTCGTCTGTATTGTTGAATAGCTCCATCTTACAGGACTGTGAGTTTGAGTTGCTTTTGAAAAAGCAACACACACCAAACATTTTACCAAACTTGTATGAGAAGCATGTATAAAACCTGTTGTCCAACAAAAGACAACATGTAATAATATGCTTTACTCCTGTGTTTGAAATACCTTCCTTTTGTGATCTGTTGTGGCTTCCTATCAAAGAATGGAGCAGAACATATATTATTTTCTAGTATTCTAAACCAGTAGTTCTCAACTTCAATCCTGGGGACTCACTGCTCTGCACATTGTGTATGTCTTTCTTGTTTAACACATCTAATTCAGATCCTCATCTCATCAGAGACATGCACAAATTTGTAGAGCAATGGTTGGGGAAAGTTACTTTTAAAACTAATGCATTACAATATTGCATTACTCCTTTAAAAAGTAACTAAATGTGTTACTTAGTTACTTTTTTATTAAGAAAAGGAAATCAGCATCTCCATAAAGCTTGTCAGCAGATGGAAGAATAAAGTGCTCCAAAATCCCCTGGTAGACGGCTGCATTGACTTTGTACTTGATATAAAACAATGGACCAACACCAGCAGATGTCACGGCACCCCAAATAATCACTGACTTCGGAAACTTCACACTGGACTTCAAGCAGTTTGGATTCTGTGTCTCTCCAGTCATCCTCCAGACTCCAGACCTTGATTTCCAAATGAAATGCAACATTTACTTTCATCTGAAAAGAGGACTTTGGACCACTGTGCAACAGTCCAGTTATTTTTATATATATATATATATATATATATATATATATATATGCTGCTCCATCTTACAGGACTGTGAGTTTGAGTTGCTTTTGAAAAAGCAACACACACCAAACATTTTACCAAACTTGTATGAGAAGCATGTATAAAACCTGTTGTCCAACAAAAGACAACATGTAATAATATGCTTTACTCCTGTGTTTGAAATACCTTCCTTTTGTGATCTGTTGTGGCTTCCTATCAAAGAATGGAGCAGAACATATATTATTTTCTAGTATTCTAAACCAGTAGTTCTCAACTTCAATCCTGGGGACTCACTGCTCTGCACATTGTGTATGTCTTTCTTGTTTAACACATCTAATTCAGATCCTCATCTCATCAGAGACATGCACAAATTTGTAGAGCAATGGTTGGGGAAAGTTACTTTTAAAACTAATGCATTACAATATTGCATTACTCCTTTAAAAAGTAACTAAATGTGTTACTTAGTTACTTTTTTATTAATTTGAGGAATACTAGGGACAGGAGAGCTGTCAGTCAATAAATGGGAAAACAAAGTTACTGGCATTGCTTATTTGATAAAGTAACTCAGAATTTTTTGTAAATTAAAAAGTAGTGTTACTGTACTATTTACTTTAAAAAAGTAATCTGATATAATTGTTTGTCAGTTGTTAATCAAGAGGTAGCAGAAGAGGGGAAAAAAAGAAAAAGGAAAAAGAATGCCGTTAGTTGAACATATATATTTAGACAGTTAGAGGCTGTCTGCATTGGGATTACTTGTTTATGTGAAGATTAGTATATCCATGTGTTAAGTGTAAGGTTAGATGCATGTACATAAAAACAAATACATTACAATAAAACAAAACAGACAAGTATAGCATGAGATTCATTGCGCGAGTTTTGCGGCAGGTGGAAATCCAGCGGGTGTGTCATATAAATATATGTTAGCAGTCACTGATTATTTGATCTTATGAGGTGAGTTAAAAGAGCCATAGGGGGATGTTGGAGTCATGGTAGATTTGTCCTTCGATGTAGAGGTTGTCCACAATATTTGCACGTTTGTTGTTTTGTCTATGGTTTTTCATGATGGGGTAAAGTATTTTGCAGCGCTCATTTATTTCACGTCGAAATTGATCGTTTAGTCCGTAGTTTGTGCCTTTCAATTCTTTTGCCACGCTTTTGATGAGTTTGATGAGTAATGTTCCAGTTTAGCGATGATTGGTCTGGTGTTTTGTTTGAATGAGATCCAAGATGATGAACTCTGTGGAACGTGATTCGGTTTACAGTGTCTGTTGAAAGCTTGAGTTTAGCTTCCATGAAGTAGGCTATCTAATCATTGATGGATGTTCGGGGATGCCGGAGAAAATCAGGTTGCCAACTCATTTAGGATTAGCCTACATAATATTAAACAAAACTTCAAAAATAAAATAAACTTTAAAACCAAACAATTTCTGCAATTGTTTAACTATTATTTATCATGCAATATTCATTTTGTTTGCAGTTGGATTTTATTCATGTGTTGTAATCCTTCATTCAGCGATCTTCATCTCTCCATCCTCAGCAGCGACCATAAGCATCAAAACCCACGGGATAAAAAACAGTGTAAAAGTAGCTCAATTCTGTGACTTGTCAACACTAGGGTGGTCAGTGTTGTGATTGACTGCACAATTTCAACACAGGGTGTTTGTATAGTATTTGCACATTAAATTAAATTATCATATATTTGTTCTTTCTTTAGTTCAAATGATTGCACGACTGATTTTATTGCAGTAGTTAACGTTTTATCTACTCTGTGTGAGTTTTATGTACTCTATATTTATCTGCAATGATTTCTCAACTATGACATTAAGATGTGCTGTGGTTAATTACTTGAGTAAACGAGTTGATGTGTTCAGTCAGTAATGATGTCATTTCCCACAGTGTCTTTTTCCTCCATGTTCACTGCAAATAAATTTTCCTGCCGAGAGAGGGAATAAAATTATATGACACAAATACGTAGGGTTCAAATTACATGCTGTAAATCAGACTTGGCGGGTGATTTGAGAGGGATCTCCAGCAGGATGGCAAACACTGTGCCAGTGCTGTTCCTCACCTGTTTCACCTACTCATCTGAAGCAGCAAACACGTGTCAGCCCGCTCTAATACAAACACCTTTGATTTTGTCTAGCCAGTGAACCCAGATATGCATATGTCAGCCGACAGCTGTGGACGTCTGTGCTCTGTCTGTTTGCATCGTGTAGTTTCTGTTGAAAGTTTGAAGTGACATAAGTCAGTAAATGATACAAAATAAATATTTTTGGGTGAACTATTTCTTTGGAGGCATTCAGTAGTAGATACCTGTGCTAGTTCATTTTAAAGTGGACAGAGCTGAGGTGTCGTGCTGTTTCCTACAGGCCTTGTTGACTGTGAGTGTGCCTGGAATGCAAAGCGGCTTTCTGATACTAATGTCAATTTAATGCAAATAGCACAGTGGGTGTGAAGTAACAACAAATGTGTAAATTGTGGCATTTTAGTGACACACTTAATGTGTTGTTCCACATTGTAAAATGATGCACGCAAAAGGTTTCATAATGTAAGACTGTGTCCTACATGGTTTGTTGTCGCTGCTTCTACTGTTTGTGAAAATTACAGTTTTATTACCACTAAGTGCACAAGCAAAATCAGGCCACCGCTGGTCAATGGACAATGATATGGACAATGATGTGCAAACATGCTGCATGTATTAAGCCAACAGGCCTATAAAGAGAGACTGAATTAATAAAAACAAAAATTATAATAATAAATAAAAACTAAAAATATTATCCCGTGTAATGCACTTTTCCACTTGGTTACTGTCTAAGCAACAAGAAAAAGGCACGCAATGGCATTTTAATCTATCTATAAGTAACTTTGCATCTACATGCTAACTAGCAGTCATTAGAGTCATTAAGCTGTCTGCTGAATATCTGCTTTCACTTTATTTTGATGCATGGTTTCTCAACACATATTCTATTGGGTTGCCAGATCCCAGAAAAATTTCCAACCCAAAGCTTACTCAAAAAGGAATGAAAACTAGCCCAGTTTTCCCCCGTCCAATCACAGTTGAAAGCTGTGTTAATGCGCCTTTAAATAAACATTTTCATTTTATTCATTCTTTGTTTTGAATCTTAATTGGATGATTTTTTCTAGACTTAGTTCATAGTTCATATAGTGAGATGGCAGATGCTGAAATCAGTGTTTGAGTTTGTGTAGTAGGCAAAACTACGTCATGCATTCACACAGAAACATGCAGAACATGCGGACTTACTAATGTACTGACTAGCTGTTGTCACATTTATTATTTTTTTTTATTTATATCTTGCTTCACAGCAAGGAGGCTCCTGGTTCGAATCCCGACTGAATCAGGTTTTCTGTGTTTGTATGTTCTCACCATGTTGGTGTGGGTTTCTTCTGGGTGCTCCAGTCTCCCCCACAATCCTAATACATGCAGCACAGATGAACTGAGACATCAAACTGTCTGTAGCTGTGAATGCGTGTAATTTGATGACTCAAATAAATGTCCACTTGTCAACTTCCTGAATTTCTCAAAAGATTCCTGTTGCTAAGACTGGTATTACCTGTGCTGGAGACTGAGCCAAATTAGTGCAATTTTTTCCTGACAGTGAAATACATTGATACTGATTATCGGCTGAGTGGACTTGAGTGATGTCGGACTGCTGTGACTGAAGTGCTTTTCTAACACAGTTGGAATCACGTACTGACAGGGACTCGGAGCTTTAAGTTCAAGGTATTGCAAATGGTCTTTGTGATATACAAGTTCAGTGTCGCATAGAAACATCTTTGCAGCACATTGCTGAATATGTATTGGCTGAATGTTGTTTGTGCTTAAGAGTGGTGCATTCATTGCACAGATGGTCTCCATGAGTTTCAAAGCTTCCTGTCTCAAGTACATTCACACTTGTCAGAAAACACGGGCAGCCATGAAATCAGACAGGCACTCCGCTGTCGGGTTTTATTTATGCATTACTCTACAGTCCTTTCAAATAAACTCAATGGCTGGAGACAGATGGGCAGAGTTTTCATATCGGTCACTTAGGAGAGCTGGAGGTGTACAAATACATCCTAGTCAGGCATATAAGAGCATTGCTATAATGTTCTCTCAATTCAGAGAGAATTTCTTACTTGTGTTGCTTATTTTCTAACTGTTATCTTATTCCACAAAAACCAGTGCCATATTTGACGAGCTGCAACTCTCTGGTAGAAATAATGGAGATTTCAGTTCTCTGGCCTCCTCGAAAATAATCTGAAAACTTCTCAGTAGAGTCACTTGACTGAATTAGTTCAAGCATACGTTTATATTTCTTCAGCTAATTCACTTGTAAATCTCTCTTGATGGAAGAATTTGTAGTGTGTGGTTTTCTGCAAGTGTGCTAAAATTGTATTTGGAAGATCTGCAGACCATTCGTTAAAATTGTAAAAGCTGTACTTGAAACAGCATATTCATAAAAAAGGTAGGGTGGGACTTCAGTCATTTATTCTTCTGGAATTGGCTGTTACAGCTGGTTGCAACAAAAAAGAAGAGCAGGCGTGTCAATTCTTAATAAATAGGGTGGCCATACGTGCCATTTTTACGGGACACATCCTGGCCGGGATTTCTGTATTTGGCTCTGTTTTCATACTTGCTGAAGGTAATGATCTACCAATAACATGCAGGCATTGTACATAATCGACCAATCGTGGAGCGTGAGAAGGTGGGATCTGCAGGGAATGGTCAAAGCGATGCAATACGTGCACATGTTAGCTGGTGTGTTTGTTTGTTCATTCGACTTAAAGCGCCACTGTGCAGACCGGTTGTTCTGTCAGGACCACTATCGTCAAATATGATTGACAATTAGCATACAGTTTGGATTGGCGGTATGGTTCTGTTCTGGGCAAGAACTCCCTGCGCATCCATGCAGCCTAGAATGGATGAGAGCATGGAGAGCAGCGATAACCCCCCCAGGGTAAACAGAACAGAACCAACATAAATGTATTGCAGATATCGTTAATGTTCAATAATGTTATGTACACATTTTAGAATTGGTCTGATTCAAAGGAGAATCAGAAGGCTGAATCCTGACTGACAGAGGAGGAGTTGGGGATGGAGGAGGGTAATTAGCTATTGAGCAATGCGAAAACTGCTGATAATACTGAGGGACCTGATGTATGAATGCTTAGATAGGTGTCGTATTCCCATAGGTTGATGGGGATCAGCTGAGAGTCAGCTGATGCGAGCTAGATTTGTATGACATTAAAGTACAGCGAGTGCAATTCGAAAGCATAAGGAGCCATCTGATCTACTCTCTATAGCTCTCGCGAATGTCATACAACGATTGCTCTGCACAGTGACAAAACCTGGATATTTTAGGCAATATAGAAATCCTGGCAACGACATGCCTCGTAAAAATTGCCCGTATGGTCACCCTATCAATAAAACATCTATTTTAAAGGGGTCATGAACTGAGAAACCAAAATTCCCTTGATCTTTTCACACATAAGAGGTCATTGTACTATAAAAACATCCTGTAAGTTTCAGAACTCAAAACGTTCTCGTTAGTCTAAAAACAGCTATTGAAGCTAGGGGTGGAACTGTTCAACTTACTCACGGTTTGGTTTGTATCACAGTTTTAGAGTCACGGTTTCGATATGGTTCGGTATGTTCTTTGTTTAGGCAAAAACTATACTGTCAAAAAAAAAATAATAATAATCTATCTAACTACAAGCAAGAGCAAACAATACAGTAAAGATACAAATAAAATAAACAGTGATTTTCAGTTTTTTTTAGGTAGGTCTAACATTAGTTTTCAGGTACAGAAATTGAATAAAGTAATGAAATGTAAAACAGCATTGCATATTTGACTGTATAAATTAAAGATTAATCTTTATTAAAGTTACAAAAGCTATTCAGTCAAGAGCAGTGAGTGATTTATTTGTTGTTGCTGTTTGATTAATATTAAGAAAGTGCTGTCACTTTAAGATAATGCACTGATCCAGTGCACTGATACAGTACGTTCAGCCGGCTATCTGCTATAGGATACTTACCAAGAGGGGCATTTTGACATAATTACCATATTACAGATGCATTGTCAGATTTAAGTTGAACCGCGGTCCTAGCGCGTACTAGGTACGAACCGTACGAGAACCGTACGGTTCGATTTTTTTCCACAAACCATTCCACCCCTAATTGAAGCCAGTCTGCCAAATCTGTTCCACGATTTCACTCCACATTCAGAAAAACAAAACTTCTTAATGTTGTATGAACAAAAAGATGCTTAAAATTACACTCTCTCTTAAAATTATATATCTCCTCTCCATTAAGAAACAATTTTTGAATATTACCAGGGAGTAAACTATTTTTTGCTTTATACATTATTTGTGCTGTTTAAAAAAATTAACCAATTCAATAAATTTCAATATCTTTGATTTGAAAAATAATGAATTTGTGTGATCTCTATAACCAGTTTTGTGAATAATCCCTATTGCTCTTTTTGCAACATAGATAATAATGATAATCTGCATTTGTAAGTATTGCCCCAAACCTGAGCAATAATTTAAATATGGTAATATTAATGCAGTATAAAGCATGTAGAGTGATTTGTGGCCCAGAACATGCTTTGCCTTATTCAGTACTGAGATACTTCTAGAAAGTTTATTATGTATATGGTTTATGTGAGATTTCCAACTTAATTTATTGTCTATTATCACCCCAATAAATTTATTTTCATTTACCCTTTCTATGTCCACACAGTCTATCTGTATCTGAACTTGTGTACTCTTTTTACTATTTCCAAATAACATACATTTAGTTTTATTAACGTTTAATGATCATTTATTTCTATCAAACCACCTTTTTAATTTACTCATTTCTAAAGTAATAGTCTCTAATAATTCTTTTAAATTCCCCCCAGAACAAAAAAATATATTTGTATAATCTGTGAATAAAACAAATTTTGCTATTTTTGATACTTTGCAGATATCATTTAAAGATATAAAGCAAAAATTACTTTGGACCCAGTACTGACCCCTGGGGGATGCCTCAAGCAATGCTCAAGCACAAAGATGAATATTCCCCCAACTTCACAAACTGTTTTCTGTCTCTTAAATACGTTTTCACCCAGTCCAGTACTACCCCCTTATCCCATACAATTCCAGTTTGTTAATTAATAAATTATGATCAATTGTATCAAAAGCTTTTTTTAAGATCAATTAAAACTCCAACTGCAAACTGCTTATGATCTCTAGCTTTTGTAATTTCTTCAACCAAATCAATTAATGCCATTGATGTTGAACTGTTTGATCTGAATCCATATTGACTGTCAGAAATTAATTTATATCTACTGTATCTAAAAAATGTGTAGGACTTTGCAATGAATGCAAAAATATCAGATGATTATCTGAGTACACCAACACCTCTGTGTCTTCTTCACAGACATCAAAATGTTGGAGCGCCCAGACCATTGCTAAAGCTTCTATCTCTGATGTGCATTACATTTTTGAGAAAAGAAACATAGAGGGTGGTACTTTCCGTCTTTATTCAATAACAAAATAGCACTGGCTCCTACCTGAATTTCATCAACCTGAATTTTAGCAGGCAGATCAATCTTGGGTGCTGCGAGGACTGCAGCTGTCATTTCACATGGTCAAAAGCCCTTTGATAGTGAGTGGTCCACTCAAAATATGTAGAACCTTTTAACATATCAGTCAGAGCTCTAAGAAACACATTAGCTCCTTTTTGGTTGATGGAGGAGGAAAACCTTCAATAGCCAATACTTTAACTTGGAGAGGACCCACCTTGCCCTTTCCCACCTCTTTACCAAAAATACTTAAGTGTGCCCTGGGACAAATTCACATTTTGACAGGTTGACTGTAAGACGTGCTTTAACAAGACGCTCAAATAATGCATGCAAACACTAAAGATGCTGCTCCCAAGCGTCACTAAAAATACATCATCCAAATAATTTTGCGACCCTCCAAACCCAAAGCCACATGATTCATAAATTTCTGAAAGGTTGCTACTGCATTTCACAACCATAACTGAATTAGAGTGATGGCATAATAAAAGCAGTTAGCTCTCAGGCATGTGTTGTTAATGGCACTTGCCATTATCTTTTTAAGAGATCCAGTTATACTCATGAACTTGGATGCACTAACTTGATCCACGCACTCTTCCATACACAGAGAAGGAAACGCATCAGGCTTAGTTATTTTTTTCAACTTTCAGTAAACTGTACAGAACCTATATGTACCATTCCATTTTTTACTAACAAGCAAGGTGATGCCCAGCTAGACAATGAAGGCTGGGCTATGCCATTGTCGAGCATGTACTGAACCTCAGATTCTACTTTATGCAGGCTGTGTGCATTTGACTGTGGACTGACTGTTTTGAAACGTATATGGTAGTTACATAGCACCTAGACCTCAGTTATCATGAAAAAAGCCAGCAAATTTCAGTTTTGACAATATGGGACCTTTAACTTCCTCACCCTCAAAAGGAGAATGAAGAGGCTTCTCAAGTACTGTGGCAGCAACTGAAATGGGCCTTTCCTTTAAAGGGATAGTTCAGCCCAGAATAAAAATTCTGTCATTAATTACTCACCCTCATGTCGTTCCAAACCCGTAAGACCTTCGTTCATCTTCGGAACACAAATTAAGATATTTTTGATGAAATCCGAGAGCTCTCTGACCCTTCATAGACAGCAAGGGTACTACCACGATCAAAGCACAGAAATGTAATAAGGACATAATTAAAATAGTCCATGTGACATCACTGGTTCAACCGTAATTTTATGAAGCTACAAGAATACTTGTTGTATGCAAAGAAAACAAAAATAATGACTTTATTCAATAATTCTTCTCTTACGTGTCAGTCTTCAACGTGCGTTCACGAGAGTACCACAACGCATGCGTGTGATGCTGCTGTCATTGTGGAAAATAAATTAATTAATAAATAAAAATGGATGAAGAAGAAGGGGAGGAGGAAATGATAAGAGTGATGCAGAGGAGGACGATCAGGATAGCATGCCATTTATGACAAGTTCTGGTTAGGAACCAAAGAATAGACAGGTGTCAGAACAAGTATGGCAGATATAACAGGATCTGTACAAGGGAGGTGGACAGAATTGAGGTGGTGAAAAAATATGTTTCCAGTTGATACTCAAGGCACTTTTAGAGGCCAGGAAGGAAAGAATGTGAGATGATGAAGGAGAATAGGGAAAATGTTCTTCTAGAAAAAGAAAGTTGCTACTTATGAAGTTCTCTAAAACAGCTAAAACCTTAGCAGGTAAGAAGCAGACTCAAAGACATGAACTGGGACAACAACAAAGAATGATGGCAGAAATAAAAAAAATATGTTGAAGAATGGTGAGGGTTGGGGAGGCAGGAAAGGTATATAAAATATCACAGGTAATACCTTTAAATAGGACTAACTGTATCTATTTTATGTTGTGCGAGATGTGGGAAAAAGATAATGATAATAATATTTGAAGGAACTGATTGTTTGATAATTTTGAGATTCACAGTCCAGACTCTCATGACTGTGTCAAAGTCAGCATACATAGCTTTTTATGCCAAGGCAAAGTTAGTTAATTTGGGTTGTACTGTCATTTGGTGCAACTCACCAAAAATAGGATATTTATGAATTAATCATTCATGACACCTTGAAAACTAATTTGAAACCAATTGTGGCTATGATATAGTCTCACATGTAGTCATTGGGTGTAATGAAAATGTGTTATTCCTTCTTGTCATGTCCTCGGTTTGATCACCCTGTCCTTCGGTTTTCGTGTTTTGTATCTGTCTGCATGTTGTGAACACATGGTGTTTTGTTTTGATCATTCACCATGTACTCTTCCGTGGCGTTCCTCCCTCCCTCTCGTTACGGTCACCCAGCAGGGAGCTCTTTTGGGCCAGCATGAAGCCAGACTGACCAACACCACAAGGGAGGTGGAGTTTCTGGCTAACCAAGTAGCTGAGCTTACCACTCGCATTCAAGAGCTGCAGCGAGGAGCTGCCCAGAGTGGTCCAGTTCATCCTCTTCCTCTTCCTCGTCATGAGCCTGAGCCCCGATGCAACAATCCACCGCCCTATGATGGAGACCCCAACTCCTGCCGGGCTTTCTTGTCCCAATGTTCTGTGGTGTTTGCCCTACAGCCACGCACATATGCAATTGAGGAGTCCAAAGTTGCTTTTGTACTGACGCTCCTAACGGGAAAGGCTCGAGACTGGGGAACGTCCGTCTGGGAGACTCAAGCTCCCTGTTGTGCATCATTTGAGGATTTCCGCCAGGAGATGGTGAGGCTGTTTGACCGCTCTGCCAGGGGTCAGGAAGCAGCCGACCAACTAGCACGGCTTCGTCAGGGGGGTCGTTCAGTGACGGAGTATGCTATCCAATTCAAAACCCTGGCAGCTTCCTGTGACTGGAATGAAGGGGCCTGTCGATCCATGTTCCGTGCAGGGCTGGAGGATGACATTCAGGATGAGCTGGCCACTCATGACTTGCCGCATGATTTTGACGACCTTATCAATATGGCATTACGGATCGAGGGTCGCCGTCAGCGCCTGGCAGTTCATCCGTCCTGGAGGGCGGAGGAATTGTCTCCGGTTTCCCCTACAGACTTCTTGAACACAACTTCCACTGAGCCTGAGCCTATGCAGGTGGGGCGCCTGAGCCTCACTCCCCAACAGAAGCAGCAACGTCTTGCCCTAGGGCTGTGCCTGTACTGTGGCAAGCCTGTCCTTTAAAAGCCAAGGCTCGCCAGTAAAGAGGGGGATCCTGGTGAGCGCTACCCCTTTATTGCATTCCCCCACCTCTCGTACTCTCCTTCCTGTTTCTATTCTGTTTGGTGACTTTTCTAATGCCTGCTCGGCACAGATTGATTCAGGAGCCGAGGGCAACTTTATGGATAGCTCTCTAGCCACCCAGTGGGGGATTCCTGCCATTCCTCTTCCTGAACCTATTCCTGCCCGTTCCCTGAATGGCACTTTAATCACTACTGTCTCCTATGCTACCCCTCCTGTCATTCTTATTGTCTCCGGCAATCACCGTGAGGTGACCACGCTGTACCTTCTTGAATCCCCGAGTGCTCCCATAGTGTACAGTGTCGACGCACCTGGAAGACAGCTAAGGTGGCCTTGGCCCAGGCGAATAGGCGGACCAAAGCAGCAGCCAATCGTCACCGGACTCCTGCTCCCCGTTATGTGTGTGGTCAAAGGGTATGGCTCTCCACCAAAATCCTGCCTCTCAGGGTAGCCTCACGCAAGCTGGCACCCAGGTTCATTGGCCCATACCGGATCACCAAGGTCCTGAGTCCGGCAGTGGTGCGGCTCAAGCTTCCTACCACGCTTGGTCGGGTGCACCCTGTTTTTCATGTCTCGAGGAAACCTGTGTTCTAGATCGATGTTCGCCAGTTCGCCAACGCTCAGCCGTCCCGTCTGGTCCTGTCAAGTCCGGTCTATTCGTGCCATTGTCGGCTCCCTGTCAGGTTTTTGTTGCTTCTTCCTTTGGTTTTGTTTTTCTATTTCTCCTTCCCCGTTTCCTAGGCCGGGCGTCTGCTTCCCCGCAGAAGTTTTTCTCGCCCCGCTCGGACGCCGGCTTCCCTGCCTCTGCCTCCCCTCTCCACCCTCTGATTCCTCATGCGGCCGCGCCATTGAGCGCCCTCTGCCGGGTGTTTTTGCAAGGACTGTTTTTGCTCAGTATTTCTGTTGGACTATTTTTCTATTACCCCGGCTTTTTGTTCATTCGAGGAATTTCCCTTTTTGTTTGGACTTATTATAATAAACAGTTTTCCTGCTGAAGCCTGCATCTGTGTCCGTGTTGTGTGCCTGACACTTCTTCTTTGACGGTTACACCACATGACTTTTTCAGAATGATTTATTGGAAGAATGCAAAAGTACATTTCTGAAAAAGACCATTATTATGAATGTGAATACAGGAACTGCTGATTTATCTGGAGTTATCTCGATCACGAGCTAACAGTTCTGTACATTTTTCCACACCAGTCTAATAACTATCATCAACTATTTCAGTTCAACCCAGAACTTAAAATAACATTTAACAACAAAGAAAACGGAGATTGTTTGGTTGGTTGGATGAAAAGTGTGTCTGTCCGCTGTCAAAAATGTCCCAAGACAAACAAGTAGACAGGTCTTGTTTAAATAAATCATAAAAAGAAGTGCATTTCACATGTTTTTTATCTTTGAAAAGCTTGTGACATACCAACATAAAATATGTGCTGACTCAGGTACACACACACAGCTCCTCAAGCCATTAGAGAGTTTTCCTAGAAGACCTCTAAACTCCCATCTGCCCTACTGGATGCGAATCCTTATGAATGCAGGCAGCTTGCCCACTGCTCTAATTCTACCAACATGATGGCCATTCTAAGTCTGCTTGAGTCATTTGATGCCACAGCACTCTCAGCCCATCAGCGGTGACTCAGTCGATGGTCCGGTGTACGGATGAGAACACAGCGTACCAGTAACAACCTCCAGAGTCATCGAACATGCAGCGTTCTGGTCTGCCGCCTCGGCTTTTAACACAATAAATCAGACCGCTACCGTCACTGACTCCCTGAAGATCAGCCGAATGTTCTTCATCCCTGCGCTGCTCTTCATGTCAGGGAATTCTTTAGAGAACATCAGAATACGCTGTCATTTTTCATCTGCTGTCACACTCACAGAATCGAATGACCCTGTGAAATCAGAACAGAAGTGTTGTGGTTTCTAGCTCTATTCAGCAAAAAAACATCAAAACATTTATGCCTCATCGTGTTTGCATAACTTTGGTTGCGTAACTTTTATCCAAAAAATGTTCTATGGAACGAGAATGTAAAAACCACCTACTTCGTAAAAACCTGCCATTGATGTCAATGCATTCAGCTCCTCAGAAAGTAGTGCTGTTTGAATGGAAGTTTATATAGAAGATGCCTTGGTGCAATTAATGGAAATAATATGTCATATAAATGCATGGGTTTAAACATATTTGCCATGATAATTGTGTTTTTCCGGAAACTATTGCTACTAAAAAGTTGAGTTGATAAAGACTAGTTTATTCACTTTATATGCTTTAGACATGTAAAACGTTCACGTTTCACATAATTATTGGGTGCGTTAGTAATATACTTTTATGTGACGTCACTGCATGATTACGTAAACAAACTGGTAAATCATTTATTTGAACCAGTTCATTGAAGTTCACAGAAAAGATTTGGAATTCCCATCACTATATAGAACCCTAAATAAATAGAACAGAAATGAACTTTTTTTAGAATGTGTTGTAGAAGAACTTGACTTGTCTGAGTTTAGTTTATTTTATAAAGCACATTTCTGATACAACTGATACAAATTTTCCAGACCTGAGCCACACTGAACTTGTAGGGCTCAGGTGATTTGAAACGCCAAGTGCTAGCCAGTGCCTGACCTCACTGATGCTCTTCAAAACTCGAAATCCTTTGTTGTAAACAAACATGTTGCCAAGGTAACTGTACTTGTAAAGTGTCTCATATGATTTCCATACAGAGCCTCTTGGAAAATTGCTGTCATCATTTTGCATCAAATCAATTTTGTATATAAGCATTGACAGGCATGAAACAACCTAAACAATCATCCAAATTAAAGCCTTAAAAATAACTCTACTCATATCACATGGACAATGTAACTTTGATGTGCAAAAGCTTTCATCATTGGTAAGGCTGGGAACTGAATTTGTACTGGATCAGAGATGAATGTCCTCCAAAGCTACTGTGTATGACTAACAAGGCCTATTCTGTAAGGCAATCTGAACAAGTATGAGATTTGATGATATTTGTGTAAGAATAAACAATGAAGGCCTACTCATTAACAAAATCACTGTGGCCGTTTATTGCTCAGATGTTGCTCTTTCACTGCTCAGAGGACTTCTCGGTTATTTTTCATTTCTAATTATCAGCTTTGGCTCAAGTATCTCCTTAAATGCATTTAGGTGAAAAAATGAATATCTCATGAAGTGTCTAGGAAAAACAATTAATATATTAAATCTCAATTGTGATTTGTCTTTGAGCCATTTACAAATATTATATGAATATATGCTATTACTAAACCTAAATGAAATCTTTGACTTACATTTCTAAGAAATGTTCAAGCCAAAAGTTTCTGTATTTTTTTCTCTTAAATACTGTTTAGATCGGGCCTTGAAATGCTCACTGTGAGTTTGTAAGAGTTTGCAGTCAATGTTATATCAATGTTCCCTTCACATTGCTGTGGCATGCTTAATGACAACTTTGATATTTTAAGGCCTGCTCCTATGATAGAATATACTTGGTCGCTGGCCAATATAAAGTTTATAAAAGCACTGTCTGACCTACAGCACTGCATTAACCTTTATACATACTGTTATGTTCTATAGCACTAAACAGAGTGAGAACATCGATAAAACTGACAAGCAGTCAGAGCCGCAGTTAAGTCTGGGGTGATCTGAGTTCAGATCCTTTCCAAGGCGTAACCATGTCTTTAAAATTGGAGGGACTTTTATTTGTTTATACGTTATACTCAATCCACAGCACAAGCTTAGCTTGTAATGTCAAGTTAGCTATGAAACAACAAAAAAATATGCTATACTGCAACATTTCATAATTTCAACAAAAATACCAAAAAGTTCAAAGAAAAAGTTTAAGCTCAGCAAAACATGTTCATAATTGTTCAATATTTAGCCAATATAACAGATACTATATAATGAGTATGGGCGCTGCTGCTGTTCCACATTTTAGCAAGACAGCACTGATATCCAGACTAATAGCACGATTGAGAATATTGAGTAATAGATATATTTATTACGGGATGGGTTTCAGGAGCAGAAAGTTGTAGCGGCAGGATCTACAGTAATTGCAAGCAGTACAAGACAAGTAACACAGGATAATGGCAATAAAGCTATATGTAGCAAGCCAACAATATGTAAATGAGAAAAGACAATGAACTCACCGACAGATTTCTGGAGATCATTCTTAGAGTTGTCTGGGATTCTTCCTAGCGAAATAGTGCAGTGGTTCTCAATTCCAGTCCTTGCGACCCCCCGCTCTGCATATTTTGCATGTCTCTCTTAATTAAATTAATTACATTTATATAGCGCTATTCTAGGCACCTAGATAATGCGACGGAAGCCATAGTGTGCCAGAACACCCACCACACACCAGCTTAGACAGAGTGATGAAGCCAATCAGTGTATGAGGATGATTAGGGGGCCATGATGGTTAGAGGCCAATGGGCCATTTTGGCCAGGATGCCGAGGTCACACCTCGAAACTCTTTTCGAAAGACATCCTGGGATTTTTAATGACCACAGAGAGTCAGGACCTTGGTTTAGCGTCTCATCCTAAAGGATGGTGCTTGTTGACAGTATAGTGTCCCCATCAATATACTGGGGTGCTAAGACACACACAGACCACATGGTGAGGACCTCCTGCTGGCCTTACTAACACCTCTTCCAACAGCAACCTAGTTTTCCCAGGAGGTCTCCCATCCAGGTACTGACCAGGCTTAACCCTGCTTAGCTTCAGTGGGTGACCAGTCTTGGGCTACAGGGTGATATGGCTCTTATTTAACACACCTGATTCAGATAACAAGCTCGTTAGAAGAGAGCTCCATGCATGGACTGTGTTCTGATTAATATGGTCCCTACAGAGTGTTCATTGCTCTCTACTCCCTGAGCACGAGAAATCCAGTTGAAATTTACTTCACTTCGGAACATTCATTCATCGCTTTGTGCTACGCCACGGCCTGCAGCATCTTCACACACAGATGAAACACAGACGAAGTGTGAGAGAAATTTACATCGCACACGCTTTAATGCACTTTGAATGCAACATATGCTCCCTTCAAACTGGAATCATGGCGGAATATCCCATTAAGTCCACTTCGCAGGGCACTTACCCCCGAATAGAACAAACATCTGAAGCGAATGTGCAGAGCCGGAGGTTGCGAGAAATGGAATTGAGAGCCACTGTAATAGTGTGTAATGTATCATCCTTAGTCACTGATCTGTTGTGTAGTGTGCAAAAAACGGCAACTTCATGACACCCAAAACAGTCATGCAGAACTGGCTCATAAAGCCACAGTCACACTAGACTTCGAGCATACAAAATTTCTTTGGACACTGCAATGGTCATAATATGACGTCACACTCTCTGCATTGTCTTTTTATAAACTTAAATTCATCACATAAATAAAAATAATAATAAATCCAAAATGTAAAAACATAATCTACTCCACCTTCCTGCAGCGCTGCAGTTTTAAATTTGTTCCTTTAATTCAGCTAAAAGATCATACCGTGACATATAGAGCTTCTATTGGTCACACATCTTCATGTGATGCACATTCGCAGGTCAGAGTTCACCTAGTCTCAGCCTCAGACGTCACGCCAACGGGCCGCTGGATGAGTGTCTGATGCATATGGCACACTTAGCTGGAAACACTTCAGGAGTTTTGAAGTCATCATCGGATTGCTTAAATTATACAGGATTTCTGGGAGACGTTTGTGTTGTGTTCTTTAACGTTTCCAAACCCCCTAATTGAAAAAAAAGCTGCCATGTTTACATCTGTGACAATGAGCACATAGAATCTTTAAAATATGTCCTAGACTTTTACACACCGTTCTGTTATTGTGGTGACATTTCCAAGGCCATAAACATGACGCGGCACAAAACGAAATGTGATTGGTTGCTTTACCTCTCAGTCATATGGCCTCTTGGGCGGGTCTTGGCCATTCAAAGCGGCCAAGGTTCCCAGACCTTCTGCCGTCAGTCTGAATGTCTGGCTATGCCAGACTAGAGTTCACAAAACTTGAACTTGCAAAATGTGAAACTTTTTGCATGAGCTTGTGTTTCCACTCTCCCACATTCACATGTGTATCAATGGAAGTGGAATGGAACAAAACATTTAGTGTGACTCTCTCTTAGGAATCATTAGTTTGGGAATCAGAAAATGCTTGTAAGTATGACTCAGTTGAACCAGGAGTGGGATCCATGCGCATTTTTAATATCAGTAGCAAAGAAAGTAAACAAACAGGCAGAGGTTGATTACCAGCAGTATAGCTGAGACAAGACAAGCACAGGTTCAGGGCAGGCAGCAGAGTTACAGTGTTTCCTAACAGTGTTAGGAAATGGGGTGTATAAATAATCCAAGGGAAATGGGAAACAGGTGCAGGTGAAATCAGTTCCAGGTATGGGGTTATGGGTAATGTAGTCCAGAATGGGGAGACTAATACAAAGGCGCCCTCAGATGTTGAGAGGAAGGAGTCTCAGATGTGATGTTCATAACAGAAACAGGAGTAACTTGACGTAAAATTTTAAAGGGACCATGTACCTCGGGCTGAGTTTCCGGCAAGGCAGGCAGAGATCTAGGGATGGGTATCGTTAAGGTTTTAACGGTATTACTACTCTTACCGATACTGCTTATCGATTCGGTACTTTAACGGTATTCTCATCGGTACTTTTTGTTATATATATATATATATATAT
>NW_015662173.1:72703-84321 GCF_001515625.1 Sinocyclocheilus rhinocerous | reverse complement strand
ATTTTTTACCTCTAATACACCACTATGTCCAACTGTCTTTGGGCGCGCGCACGGCTTCCAGTGCTTGAGGTGTGTACGCGCTTTGGCGTAGTTTCCGTTAATGGATGTTGTCGCGGGAGGAGCAAACGACAGACACAGTGGGTGTGGTGTCAGGCCTCGGAGAGGCTTTTATTTAAAGGCAGGGTATGTGATTTTTCAAAAACACTTTAGAAAACTGATTCGGGCCGAAATAAAACAGCCACAGGCCTAAAGTGTAAGCAGATGTTTGAATGTTTAGTTCTCTCTTCTATCATAATTAAACAGGGCTTTCATGTTGCGCGTGCTGAAGCTCCTCCGCGTGGGCGCGATCTCGCTTCTGAATTGCGAATAGCAAAAATGCATCATAGACAAATGTTTGAAAAACAGCTGGTGACTCTGGTGAGATAGAATTAGCAAGATAATGTATATATAGCAATAATAAATGTAAGTGTTTTATTAATTTCTCCAGTACCGATAGCAGAACCGTTAACGTCAGAGCTTATCGATACTCCGGTCTTTCATAATTTAGCCCCGGGTTTCGGTACCCATCCCTACAGAGATCTCTGGTGGAAAGCCATACCCACTGGCCTGGTGCATATTTGGGCCCCGACCGACAATGATGGTCAGCCCATTCCTTTTGTCTTCTGACTGCCTGATGGAGGTGAACATGAGCCTGGTCCCAGACTGCCTTGCTTCGCCGGCCAGACTGGTAGCTCTGTGAGGGCACCTGAACAGGGGAAAAGAGGGGGTTACTCCACAGTGGAGTACAGTGGCAGTACATCCTGAGAAAGCGTGTGAGTTCATGGTTTGAGCTCTCGGTCTGTCCATATGACTGTGACTTATACCCAAAGGTGAGGCTGACATTGACACTGAGTTGAAGAAAGCAAGCAGTCCAGACTCAGGATGAGAACTAGGGGCCTTGGTCAAAAATAATGTCCTCAAGTAGCCCATATCAAATAAAAGACATAATTGAGAAGGTGTTCAGCTGTATCAAAGGTGGTAGGGGGCTTAGGCAGAGGGATGAGACAACAGGCTTTGGAGAAGCGATCAATCACAGTTAAAGGAGTAGTTCACTTCCAGAACAAAAATTTACAGATAATGTACTCACCCCCTTGTCATCGAAGATGTTTATGTCTTTCTTTCTTCAGTCGTAAAGAAATTATGTTTTTTGAGGAAAACATTTTCCTCAAAACATTGTTTTGCTAGATAAGATCATTCTTCCTCGGCTGGGATCGTTTAGAGCCCTTTGAAGTGGCATTTAAACTGCATTTTGGAAGTTCAAACTCAGGGGCACCATAGAAGTCCATTATATGGAGAGAAATCCTGAAATGTTTTCCTCAAAAAAAAACAATTTCTTTACGACTGAAGAAAGACATGAACATCTTGGATGGCAAGGGGGTGAGTACATTATCTGTACATTTTTGTTCTGGAAGTGAACTACTCCTTTAATATGGTTGTGTTACCTTGGGAAACTGGGAGATTGGTGACAATGGCGATATGGGACCAGGTACATTAAGGAATAGGAAGAGGTTGAAGAAGACCAGCAGGAAGTGGTCTGGAGGATTTGGATATGGCACAAATGGAGCAATTGTTAATATTTTTGTTGTGTCTGCCTGCATAGAGTGCCACCAAAAATGATTCCGAGTAGTTAAAGTATGGCGGTAATACTTGGGTTTGCCAGAGCTATGGACACATTGGACTACCTTCATATAGAATTTATCTGGTGGACAATATGGGGGTGTAGGGTCCTCTGTCTGGGCTTGAGCTATTTCTGTCATTATGTCCCACTGGACAGGGACAAGAATTAGAGGGTGAAATAATGGGTTCCTCGGTCTGGTTATGGAGGCTGTGATCATACTGCTGTGACAGGGCGTCTGCTTTGATATTCTTAGTGCTGGGATGATATGTCACAGTTAAATTAAAGTGAGTGAAGAACAGCACCCATCTAGCTTGCCTTGGGTTTAGTCATTTAGCTGTATATAGAGACTCAAGGTTTCGATGGTCTGTTAAGACAAGAATTGGGTGTTTGGCTCCCTCAAGCCAGTGCTTCCACTCTTCAAAAGCTGCCTTCATTACCAGAAGTTCATGATTGATCACAATTTTGTCCTGCAGAGGAAAGTTTCCAGGAGTAGAAGGCACATAGAAAGACCATGGGTGGAGTACTACGGCATTGAGAGAGGATAGCAGTGTTTGATGTGCCAATCTCTACTATAAAGGGCCTGTCAGGATTTGGGTGGTGCAGTATGGGTGCTGAAGTGAAACGAGATTTCAAATCTTCAAATGACTGCAGAGCAGTTGATGTTCAGGAGAGTTGGGCGCCACTTCACTTGAGCATGGAGGAAAGTGGTGTGGCAATGGTGCTGAAACCTCTGATGAATCATCTATAAAAGTTGGCAAACCCCAGGAACATTGTAGTTCCTTTACCATGGTCGCCAAGTTGAGAACTGTCCGCACCTTGCTGTAATCCATGGCCATGCCTTCAGGGCTGATGACATAGCCTAGAAAGGACACAGAGGTTTGGTGAAAATCACGTTTCTCGGCCTTAGCATACAGTTGATGTAAGATTAGCCATTGAATGACTGCCTTGTCATGCTCAACATGTTCTTCTAATTTTGCAGTTCAAAGTTGTTCCAGGACTGCCAGGACCAGTGGAAGTGGATATCAATACTTGACTGTTATTTTGCTGAGACCACAATAGTCGATGCAAGGGCAGAGGCCCCCGTCCTTCTTGCTCACAAAGAAAAACCCAGCTGATGCAGGTGATGTGGATGGATGAATATGTGGATGGACAAATGGATGTGTTGTTCCTTTGGTTCCCTCGGTTGTTTTTTGTTGGAGTTTCATTTTGTTTGGGTTTGGTTTAGTTTATTTAATTTCCTTTTTATATTATGTTACCTTTAATCAATAAATGTACTTTAAACCACACTTTGCGGTGTCCTCTTCTTATTTGTCATGGTTTCGAGCCGGTTGTGACAATAGTGATTGTCTACAAGCTGTGATATAGACATTGTGAAGAGTGGGGCGGGGCTGAGAGCCGTGGGAACGGAGCGAGGCCGGTGGAGTAAATGCTAATGCACGACACCTGCGCCACTCACCGGTCTCGAGTCCCACGGAGGAGCTCCGGAAGCATAAAAGGAGGAGTGACGACAGCTCCTTTTATGCTTCCGGAGCTCCTCCGTGGGACTCGAGACCGGTGAGTGGCGCAGGTGTCGTGCATTAGCATTTACTCCACCGGCCTCGCTCCGTTCCCACGGCTCTCGGCCCCGCCCCTCTCGTCACAGACATTAATAATTCCCTTAATGCTTGGTTCTTTGGGAAGCTGAACAAGGTAATTTTTCCCTCACAACCAACAACACACTTCTTTGGTGACATTGTTGATTTTGTAGTCAATAAAAAAAATGTAAAATCCTTCTGGAGCAAGTCCTGTGCAGCGCTGCTGACAACTTCCATAACCCGAATGAAGCACGTTGATGGGCGTGCTCTTGCTTTCGCTCTGGTTGAAGTGTGCGCATGCTCTTCCAGGAAAAGTGGCCATAAAAGGAATTCTGCCCTTAGTGACGTCATACAAACTTATCTAGATCTAGATAACCTCCCTGAAGTGTATTTTACACATACTCCGCCATAAGTCTAACTCGTTTTTTGAGACTTTGGTCATGTTTAGCATGAGAATCCAACTCTTTAGCAGTGTCAGAATAAGTCAGAATGCATGACATGGCATTAGACCCCTCCCCTTTAACAATACTGATCATATTCTGTTCTTCTGACTTACTAAAAAGAACTGACTCATTTGAGTGATTTGCTCATAAATCGGACTATACTGGTAATGCAGTTTTTCACAAGAACATTCCAATTTTGTGTCCAATGTACATTATAACTATAACAAAAGGCTTGGATATTAGACTATATATATATGATAGTCTCATTTTCATAGCTTCATTTTTCTGCTGTGGTTTTATACAATAACAAATACTGTAGGGCCTTACAGCCTTTCAAAGAATAGATCACGCTGGGCCCATCGACTCACTTCTGGTCTTAATCCAAGCTTCTGTCTTTCCAAACAGACAGTAAAGTTTGCTACCTGACAGATATGGGACAAGTATTTATGTCTTGTGATTTGATTTGACATGCATTTATTTTCATTTTCCTGATAAAATATTTGAAAGGATTTAGGAGTATCAGCACAGCTTCATTTGAGACAGCCATTCTGGCACAAAGCGATAGTTTCCATTTGTATATTTTATGGGCAGATTTAATCTAGATAACCTTCTATCCAAGAGAGTACAACCTTCATCTCTAAAATCAAAGTTGTAGGTGATTTTTTAATAGCACATTTGAAATGTCCCTACTACCTAACAGACAGTGGCTTGGCAATATTGACTATCACGGTATCATCAGCTAACCTGCATTATGATGCCATCATTGTCTTGCATTGGCAGCATGTGTGATTGGATCAAAACAACCTGCAGAACTGAGCACTAATGAACTACCATGAGCAGTTTGGTGGGTTTTGAACTTCTCAGGGTCCTGATGTGTAACTGCATTATAGACTATTTCTCCTGGTATTTTAGACCTTCATTGATCACAATGATTTCACAGATGAAATCAAAACTGACCTTATCTACAGTGTGCATGTGTCTTCCTTTTGTTATTGTAAATAATGTGTAAGCTGTTGCAAAGTCAATAAATGTCTATCAAAAAATACGTGAATCCCTACATACCCACCATACATCCTTATTGTTTGACTTATGTTGGATTAGAGAGGTGAAATTGGTTAGGAAGGGCGTTTCATGATTTTAAATTCACAGTGGACATGCTGACCTGCAGGTGTGTTTGTTGCATGCAGTTTAACATCAGAACATTCTCTCTGATTTCAGGGTTGATAGTCATGACCTCTGAGAGACATGCTCAAAGCAGTTTTCTCAAATGATTGGCTGCCATTATGCAGCTGGAGCCAGTTTCCATTAACACACAGGCACACACCTAAACACCATGGATTGTAATATTCGGATGCTGTTTCTAAGGGAACATTTACATGACACAAATTTACTAAAACCAGAAAAGTGTTTTCTTTGCATTTTTAAAAAGTTTCACTGTTTTTGAAAACAGTGTCATGTAAATGGCCCCTAAATCTGCACAAAAGCTCAGATGGATCAGGGCAGATAGGAGGAGATATGCAGTTCTCTTTGACACTGGCTATTAAGTAAAGACACTCAACGCTCATCTTTTTAAATTTCATATGTCGTCTGGCATTGGGGAAAAAAAAGGTTTGCTTAATTTTGTTGAATGTGCACCTGTAGTGTACTTCAAATATTAAAACTATATTTAAAAATGTACTTGCAAATAATAGTAATGGAATAAAAGCCAATTAAGTATACTTAAAGAGAGACACTTTCACGATACATAACACACTTAAGTAGACTTTTAAAATTTGACTTTTAAAGTTTCACTTTAAAGTACATTTTACATCATTTTGTTATAATTATCGTTTGTATCGCTTTAAAGAAGTACACTTATTAATTAACATACTAAAGCACATGTAAAGTACTCCTAATATTAATCAATGCCCGTATTTATCAAGCCTCTGAGAATTACTTTCAAGAACGCTGCTAAGAATTGACTTAAGTGTAAAAAACTTCTTGGCTCAAAGCTGCGCTTAAAAGTTAGTTATCAAGCATCTCAGTCGTAATTTAAGCGAAGTGTAGGACTAAATCTTAAGTGTCAGTCTTAGAGTTGATTCACAACACTTTGCTGTGCCACAAACGGGATTGTGGATGACGAAATACGCATGGACCAATCACTGAATAGATTTCCTTATTTAAGAATATTCTCAGATAAATTCACATTGAATGGTTAAATTCCTAATAGGAGTTTACATTCAACACACCTTTGACAATAAATAATTTTCAAGAGAATACATTATGCTAAGGAAACGAATCGTCATCACAAACTTCAATTTAGGGTTGTGTCGGTAGACGACAGTATCGTGTATCGACGATAGTCAGAGATATCGCCTGTTGCTGATTTCTTTGATGACAGCAAGACGATTATTATTATTATCCATCAAAAATATAGGTGCCTATCTTTAGAGCCGCTTCAGAAACTTGCCACGGCGTGGCTGGTGAGTTGCCGTGATCAGCTCCGGTGGCCGTGTCGGAGCCGTAACGCACTGCAGACGTGTGCAGGGTACACAAGGGGTAAGATATTTATTCATGATACAGTGTAGGTAGCTTCACTGATTATAACAGGAGTGTTTTTAAAGAGCATATAATACTCGCGCTAGACTGAAGTCAGTTATGATGTTCTTTGGTACTGTAAATATTCTTTGCTCGTTTTCTGTTTGAATAACTGAGGAAATGTAACTGTTTGATTAACTGCTCATCGTCAAACATTTCAAGAACATTCTTCCTCTCCTGAAAGATTTGCACTCTTCTCTGTCTCCTCAGCGCCATCACAAGCCCCTACTGGCAACTCCTAACCACTTGAGAGACCTCTCGAGCTGTCTTAAATAACTGGGAGAGTAAGAGTGATTCTTACTTAACTTGCTTTTATACTTAAGTTTGAAAGTAGGCGTAAATTTAATGAATTCTCAGCACTTAAAACTAAAATGGCACTTTGGAAATCTTCATAAATACGTTATGTTTCATTAAAGGTTTATATATTTTAAATGTGCTAAATTTCAACTTCATCATTACAAATGTGCTATTAAATGGGCTACTAAATCTATCTATCTATCTATCTATCTATCTTTTATTTATGTATGTATTTATTGATTGATTGATTGATTGAAACTAGCTTCTTCTTGTTCTTTTTGGTTTTTAATGGTGACTGGCATCCAAAGTAATAGGCGCATTACCGCCACCTTCTGCTCTGGTGTAGGGAACGGAGTTTCTATTCATCAATTATATTCTATTCAATTAATCAGCCCTGTTTCCCTAATAAAATAAATGAAAGCTTTACTATTTACCTCACTTGACCATTTAATTACAGCCTTAATATTTAATTCCTGAACTCCATTTTTCCTCATTTCTTCTATCATATTGCTTCTTTCCTGTTTGTATATAGTCAAGTCAAGTCGTCACCTTTATTTATATAGAGCTTTTATCAATATAGATTGTGTCAAAGCAACTGTACAGCATTAATTAGGAAAATAGTGTGTCAATAATGCAAAGTGACAATAGTAAACACTCATTTTTCAGTTAAAGGCAGTTCATCAATTCATTCAGTGATGTCATCATCCAGCTCAGTTCAGTTTAAATAGTGTCAAGTCAACGATATCGCTGGAGATTAAGTGTCCCCAACTAAGCAAGCCAGAGGCGACAGCGGCAAGGAACCAAAACTCCATCGGTGACAGAAAAACAAAAAACAAGTTCAGTCGGGGGGCCAGTTCTCCTCTGGCCAGACGAACCAGCAGTTCAATTCCAGTCTGCAGCAGTCACATTGTGCAGAGATTGTGATTGTGCAGATTTGCTTAATGGAACTTGTATTATTATTTATATAATATATTTATTATTTATATAATATTATTTATATATTTATATATTATTATTATAAAAATGGGTAACACTTTATTTCGATAGTCCAATTTAGACATTCTATTAACAGTAAGTAACTTTGCAACTACATGTCAACTAGCAGTTAGTAGAGTATTAGTAGGCTGTCTGCTTAATATCTTCTAACACTTTCTTTGTCAACCTATTCTTCTTTTAAATAACTGTAGGTAACAGCTGTATAGATCATTTTCATGGAACCCTGGACATATAAAAAATGGATATTGTGACCACAAACTAATTCATAGCCACATTTGATTAATTTCTTATCTTGTTTTTCAGGCTATAATTCTATAATCTATATTTCTAAAAATGTTGCCTCTGCTCAATCTGCCAATGTTTAAGGTAAATCATAGCCACATTGTACTAATTCATCCTCTTTGTTTAATTTAATTAAATCATGGCCATGACTGAATTAGATCAATATGATCATGATTAACCTAAAACGTGGGGATAATTTTTTGGCAGATTGAGCAGAGGCAATGTTTTTAGTATTATAGAAGGGGGAAATTATAACCTCATCAATTTTTCTCAAAGTATTCAGCTGTTAGCTTAGCAACAAGCTAATTCATGATGGTTTAATCTGGTCTCACAGTCCAAATGTTCATTTTTCTGACACTGTTCAACCTCAAATGTTCAGCTGTTTCTTGTTGGGTTGTGAAATTGTTTATTTGCTTGCTCTGGATATGAAGAACACCACTGGAGTCTAGATGCTGTCCCCCGAAGGCTATATCAAAGTGAATGTAAATGACAAACCACATATGATTTATTCTACCTAATTTGGATGTTCCCATGTCCGAGTTGCAAAACTAACTGCTTAGTCTCCAGACGTACAAAACCAGTAAGAAAACCCATTAGTTTACCTCAGGATAGCAACTTTCAGAATGATACAAAACAATATGTCCCATTGAATATTTTATTGCTGTATCACTCTTATTCAGCCAAGAAATAACAGGGACCATGGACTGTTTTATTTGCCTGCCAGTAGTGTTTATATTTGGAAAGATTGACCACAGAGCTTTTTATAATGTGTGGAGGATACAGTCTTGTAAAGTTGTCAGGTTTTATGTCTTCTGCTTGCCACTCTTCACAAAATGAAACTGTGGTTGCGACACCGTCTTAATTTGTGTGTACCTGAAGGACATACAATATGGTGAGGGGCTAGGTTTCCTTCAGCTCACAATCCCGCTCTCAGCAGCCTACAGGAGATAAATGACCACTATTCGATGGATATTTCCTTACTGGAGCATTTCTTATTGGGACATTTATTTCTGAACAGAGAGCTTAGGGTAAGAAGGGCTGTCAATTAAGACTCGTAAATGGAGGACAGGTCTTATGCTCTTTTGATTTCCACAGGATCCCTCAAGGTGTCTCTGGTGGACAAGCAGAGAGGGTTAGCCAGGCAAATGCTCGCAAAGACCTTCTCCAGTGTCATCCATTAATAACTACAATATGGCCCTCGAGTGAGAATTAGCTGTGTGTGAGCTTGTGGTACATGTGTGGGTGAGGGTGCTTTGCCATTATCTGCAGCCGCTGCGCAGCACATTCATTACGGCTGGATAAGGTTAAGTACCTTTAATGCGTGTGTCCGTGGACCTACAGGCTGTGTCTCTTAAATGTCACTTAGGGAGTCACTGAAGACGTCTAATAACATTTGAAGAAAAGAGAAAGCCACCCACATGATGAAGCATTTTTGTTTGTACTTCCTACTAGGGGTTGCACCGACTAATCGACTGGTCGACTCAGGTAGAATTAATTTACACACGCAATCGCTCTCACTAATGCATTCATATGAATGTAATCTTTACTGTGCTGCTTTATCTGTATCTGATTTAGAATGAGCAGAAATCTGTGAGAAATATAACGACCCAAATACAAAAGAACTGATACAAATGAGCTGTTACAGGAGCAATAGCCATGTGGGCAGCGCTGTGTCATATGCCATAGCTGTGCACAAGGTGTTTGTCTCAGCTCCAGACTTATTTGTTCATTAATGACGTCATCAGCGACTAGTCGACTTCGACTAGACTTTCATCACATAAAAGTCGACTTTAAAAAATCAGAAGTCGTTCAACCCCTACTTCCTACCTTGTGATACATGACATTTAAAAAAGTGCAAATGCCTCAATCAACTGCAAAAACAACCGGAAAAAACGACAAGCAGCAATTAGAGGAATCCAGCTGGGTATAGTTACCATAAAGAAGTAGATGAAATGCGCTTAGTCACAACTGTTCATCATCTCAAAGAAGCATCTCTTTAATACTTTAACTTGAGTAGACTTTGAACTTTCACCTATAATTCTACAAAGACGAGTGCTTGTGTCCCCAAACCGGGATACAAAATTAACACCTGCCAAGCATCAAATGCTAGTAAATGTTCAGTTTGGCAACCCACTAAGGTGGGTAATAATTTCATCGTCAATTAGTTGAAAACATGTGCTGTGGCACGAATAGCCCCTGTCAGTAACATCAATTACAGCAGAAGATAGCAAGTGTCACGGGTCACACACACGAGGAACGAGGAGATGCTGGAGAATACTTTACCAAGACTTTATTTGCACCTTATTTCTTCTATAAAGGTAGAGAATGCAGTCAGGCAAGGCAAGACAGGCATGTCATGTACTGATGTGCAAAGGAAGTGGAATGCAGGCACGAGGAAGAATGTAGGGCTGAGGAAGGCAAAACACATCAACTTTAAACGCCATAGACCAGGCCACACATATCCAGGCCCATCAACATTACCTCCAGATCTGACAACTTACCCCAACATTTCAAGAACCATGCTGAGTTTGTAAGCCATAGCAGTTCATCTGTGATGGCACCACTGTTTCAGCTGCAGACAGAAGGTCTTCTTCAGCTAAGCTTCAGAGCAGATGTAGACAGCAACAAGACCAGCTCAAGTGAACATGATACAGACATATCACACACAGACCACAGCTTAACACAAAGTTGTAGAAAGTGCCTTTTGTTTTATGAGTCCTACATAAAACTATCACCCACCCAAGCAACTACACTAATGGAAGAAACTAAGGTCCAGAGCACCTCACAAATGTGGCATGACGCCAGAAAGCTCAGTATCACTGCCAGCACAGCAAAGAGAGGACCCAAACGACCTACTACTAACCCCAAAAAATTCCTCAATGAGCACTTCTACCCAGCCTTCAAAGGTAATACTGCTACAAAATATGGCAAAGAAAATGAGGGCAATATCATCCAACTCATGAAAAGCCGAGGGCATGCTGTGGAGGGGAGAGGCCTGGTGATCCATCCTGAACATCATTGGTTGGCAGCTAGCCCAGATGGCATCCTTGACTCAACAAAGCTTCTCGAGATCAAGTGTCCCTTCAAGAGTTCCATGTCACTTACTAAGTTTCTGAATCGACCAAATGGTGACATCAGAAGCTTAGGTGATGGCCAGTATGTTATTCTTCCAGATGGAAAGGATGGATACTACCTCCGAGTAAAAAAAAAAAAAAAACATACATACATGTAGATGACAACCTAACTCATAATACGCATATAATAAAAGCACTATTTAAATTAATATAAAGTTTAAATTATATTGTGAGCACATTTTTGCAATCCAAATTCAATTAAATTTGATCAAATTATTGAACTTTGAAGTGTGGCATCTTCCTTTAGGTCCAGTTGACCATGATGTGTGTGGGTCTACTGAGCTGCAAGCTGGTCATCTGGACATCAACTGAGCACCTAGAAATGGACATTCCATTTGACAAAAAATATGCTGAAGCTCATGTGCAACAGCTACAGAAATTTTACTTTTTACACATGCTGCCAGCATTAGTTGATGATTTTGCTGATAAGAAGATAAATCTGTGCAATACATACATGCAGCTTTTGAACAAGTAGAGGGTGAGGAATGTGGTACACAGGATACAAAACATACCAATACAATGTAAACAAGTTTCATCAGTTTATTCTTAAGCAACATGAGGATGAAATACATGAAAGAATCCTGTAAATACAGAGTTCTGGCATGAAACTCTAGATGGCGCAGTCTGATAGGTCTAACTCAATCTGACCTAATGACAT
>NW_015662173.1:71078-72660 GCF_001515625.1 Sinocyclocheilus rhinocerous | reverse complement strand
CATCTGAAAGCAGGTGATGGAGATTTACTACTAATCACAGAACCGGCTTTACTGACAAAATGTGCATGACAATCGTGATTAATCGCGTTCGATTAATCGTGCAGCCCTACTATGAATTGGAGAAAGTAAATGCAGTTTCAGTGATGATAAATGTTCATCTATGTGCTTGAGATAAGCTCCCCTCTTAGATTTACAAGAGCAGCACAAATTCGTAGTATTATATCAACCTTTGGGACCAATTAATAGGCAAAGTCTGTGAGAGAATCTTGTACACCTTTAGCCGCCTTATTGCCCGTTCAATGTGAATGCGGGCATGAGCAATGCGTCGCGTGTGGGTGACTTCCTCATTAGTCAGCTGGCACTGTTTGCGTGTAAATGCTGGCATAACTAAATTCACCTTGCGTTCCTCCAATAAGTCCCTGATAGTGAATCCACGGTCCGCCATCACCTCATCTCCGGGCCTCAAGCAGTCCAGAAACCCTGAGTTCTGTGCAATGTACCTGTCGCTACATTTGCCACCATAAGCCTCTGAAATAAACATGACTAATCCAGATGGAGAAGTTGCTATCAGATACTTCAGAGTATTACTGGCATAATAGTGACTGTACGATTCACTTCTTGAATCTAGATTTTTAGCTTTCTGTAGAACAGTTTCTGTGCAGTCAATTATACAAGTAGTGTATGGAAAATGATCTTTAAAAGTCTCTGGCAGAGTGGCCTTGATGGTTTCACGGGGCAGCCATGGAATGCTAGCCAGCAAGTATAAACAACCCTTTTCTACTAATCATGTTTTTTCAGTCAAACACTGAAATTTGTGTAACGCTTGGTGAGTAGTTACCTGTTGAGAATGAACTATCATCCCTCCTGAGGAGTCGGCGTCTCTTTTCTGGAGGCTTCTCATAACCGAGGAAAAGAGTAGGGTATGGGTTGTCCTTTGTTGTTGTTTTTTTTCCACAAAGTGAAAAGAGCATATGTAAAGCATTTTGGGGGGCTTCTTTAAGTTCAGGTTTTTGAGCCAGTTTTGCTTAGCTTCGTCTTCTATAGGAAGGTGATGAAAACTGTACCATCTCTCGCAAGTGTTTCCGCTCTAACTTTAGGTTTGTGTATATAGCACTGTTCTTTAAGCCACAAATTAGGCTTCGTCTGGTTGGCGACATCAGAAATGGATATTATATAATAGCTGCTTTTTTGAACATTTTAGCAATTTAAAAATATTAAAAAATGATTTTTTTACGCGGCACCCCTGCTCTCGACAGACGGCACCCCGGTTGGGAAACACTGCTTTAAGCCACACATTAAGCTTCGTCTGGTTATAAGTGCATCCACGGGCAGCACAGGTTGTTCCAGAGCTTTGTAATGCCATTTTAATATATTCCCGCCTGAAAAACAAACCTCACATAAACAAAACATTTCACCGTCAACGCTGCTACTACTTCCGGCGGAAGTTATACCCATAATCGTTTTTACAGCAGCGCCCCCAGGAAAAAGGTGGATACGGAGAAGAAAATGCCATTGCCATCGAAACTTTTCTCAAGACAGTACCCTTCAGTGATACATTAATATAACCCCATAAATGTAATGC
>NW_015662173.1:69027-70355 GCF_001515625.1 Sinocyclocheilus rhinocerous | reverse complement strand
TTTTCTGGAGGCTTCTCATAACCGAGGAAAAGAGTAGGGTATGGGTTGTCCTCTGTCGGTTTTTTCCACAAAGTGAAAAGAGCATACGTAAAGCATTTTGGGGGGCTTCTTTAAGTTCAGGTTTTTGAGCCAGTTTCGCTTAGCTTCGTCTTCTATAGGAAGGCGATGAAAACGGTACCTTCTCTCGCAAGTGCATTCTGCTCTAACTTTAGGTTTGTGTATATAGCACTGTTCTTTAAGCCACAAATTAAGCTTCGTCTGGTTATAAGTGCATCCACGGACAGCACAGGTTGTTCCAGAGCTTTGTAATGCCATTTTAATATATTCCCGCCTGAAAAACAAACCTCACATAAACAAAACATTTCACCGTCAACGCTGCTACTACTTCCGGCGGAAGTTATACCCATAATCGTTTTTACAGCAGCGCCCCTAGGAAAAAGGTGGATAAGGTTTGAAAAGAAGGTCTGTCTAGCTGTGCCTAGTTCCACACTGAAAGCATAAAGACTGTCTTTATAAATACTATAGTGAATTTCAAGCTTCGTCTTCCCACCACATCCGCTCAGCTTTTCTGCATTGTCTTTTCATGCTGCCTGAAAAACAAACCGCACATAAACAAAACATTTCACCGTCGGCGCAACTCAGTCAACGCTGCTACTACTTCCGGCGGAAGTTATACCCATAATCGTTTTTACAGCAGCGCCCCTAGGAAAAAGGTGGATAAGGTTTGAAAAGAAGGTCTGTCTAGCTGTGCCTAGTTCCACACTGAAAGCATAAAGACTGTCTTTATAAATGCTATAGTGAATTTCAAGCTTCGTCTTCCCACCACATCCGCTCAGCTTTTCTGCATTGTCTTTTCATGCTTTCTACTGCTGTTTCTTGTACTATTTCTACTAATTCTCACAATTTTATATTTATAAATGAATTAATATTTATTTCATTTCATTTTTAAGAAAGATGTTCCTTAAAATAATTCTATAATTTGCAAGTTGCTTCTAACACGTATAATTTCATTTCAGAATTGCATGTATTGTAGCCGTCTTAGAATATTATATTACATTGTTTTTATGCTTATGAATGTTGTGTTTTTTTTTTATTTTTATAAAGTTGGCAATATAGTTTTAGGTGTGAAAGCTCAGGATTAGGGTTTTTTTGAGATATTAAAAGAAAATGGTGTTTAACTGCTGAATTTTGACTACAGGCTTTGGTAGGCTATCATGGCAAATCTGAGCACAGTTTGACATATTGTTAAGAATTATTGCAAGCAAAATGGCATGACAGATTGCCTGGGTCTTTTTCTCAGTTTACTCTCTTTGCAATCAGAATAAAAC
>NW_015662173.1:50997-69017 GCF_001515625.1 Sinocyclocheilus rhinocerous | reverse complement strand
TTCTACTGCTGTTTCTTGTACTATTTCTACTAATTCTCACAATTTTATATTTATAAATGAATTAATATTTATTTCATTTCATTTTTAAGAAAGATGTTCCTTAAAATAATTCTATAATTTGCAAGTTGCTTCTAACACGTATAATTTCATTTCAGAATTGCATGTATTGTAGCCCTCTTAGAATATTATATTACATTGTTTTTATGCTTATGAATGTTGTTTTTTTGTTTTTTTTTATAAAGTTGGCAATATAGTTTTAGGTGTGAAAGCTCAGGATTAGGGTTTTGTTGAGATATTAAAAGAAAATGGTGTTTAACTGCTGAATTTTGACTACAGGCTTTGGTAGGCTATCATGGCAAATCTGAGCACAGTTTGAGATATTGTTAAGAATTATTGCAAGTAAAATGGCATGACAGATTGCCTGGGTCTTTTTCTCAGTTTAATCTCTTTGCAATCAGAATAAAACAACTAAGACACTAAAGCGATTATATCTGTGATCTTCCCTATGTGGGTTGTGCTGGATTTGGAAGGCTAACAGTGAATTAGTGATTAAAAGATGGCAGCGAACAAGTGTAAAACCTACTAGACATCCCTTCCTCCCTCACAACACTCCTTTATACAACAGCCCAATGTCAATGGCCCGAGGAGTTTATAGAAACACACACGCACACATGCTCATACAAAGAGAGAAGGGCAGGCCTGAGGCCATGATGGACATGCACTGAGGCAGAGGTTGATTGTGGCTCAGATGAAAGGCTCATCGAGGTCTGTGTTGATGCTAAGCTGTTCTGATATGTGGAAACTTGATGGAAAAGTACCACTTCACCACACTATACACCAAAATAAAGAGAGAATCAAGTTACAGTCTTCACTTTAATTTTCATTTGAGACATGCACTTCAGGATAATTTATTTACTGCAGGAAATTAATGAATATTGCATAGAACAATGGTGCTGTAATACAAAATGATAAATAATCAGCTCTTTCTCTGAGTGTACTCAAGTCTATCTGTCCAGAAATGCAATCCTTGAAACTTTCAGTGGCTCAAAACCCTGCCTCTGTCATTCAGTTGCTCATAATCCAACCTGAAGTGAGCCAAATAATAAAAAGAGATATGGCCCATATATGAACCTTATGTTATTTTGACCATTAGTATAACATAATTAGTTTCATATATTAGATATTATTTTGAATATTTAAATAAGCAAATATTATTAATGACTGCAAATCAACACTACACACTGTTCTACCACCCAAGACAAAACATGAGTGCTGCTGTGTAGACGTCTGTTTCAAATGAAGAAAACATTTGCTACTCTAATAACAGGCTATTTGAGACATATAATACTTAATAATTTACATAATATTAATGAAAACATTAGGGCTGTAATGGTACACAAAAATGACCGTTCAGTATATACCTCGGTTTTGAAGTCATGGTTCGATACATTTTGGTACAAAAGAGGGGAAAAACTAAACATAAAATTGCAAAATTTATTAAATAGTGGTTTATTGAACAAAATACAATTATAATTACTATTTTCTTAAGGATAAAAACACTATCTTAGCTAATGCAATAAACTATATAGGAGCCCTGTTACGCTTAAACGTTTAAATTCAATTGCTATTTGTTTTTACACTCAAAAAAAAAAAAAACTATGCAAACATGCCAATTACATGTAAGAGTTTTTACATAACGTCTTAATCTAATGACAGATTTATTTAAATGCACTAATGAAGACATCACTAACAAGTAAAAAATTAAGTTATAAATGTTTCCATAGCTGTACTACTGTATATCCACTTCAAATTGGATCACTAAGAAGAGAAAGAGTTTTCAAAGACTGTTCAAACTCACTCACAATCCTTTCTGAAGAGAAACTGCTGGAAAACTGAAATTTCCAAGACATCTGATACAAGAATTAGCATTTGAATGGGAGGAGCAGTTGAGGCCCGAAACTTCAAGAAATTTTAGCATCCCTCCACTGCTACAGGTACTGTATGTCTACTGCGCTTCTTTGTCGCAGGAAGTTTGATTAATGCAGCTGCAGACTTAATTACACAAGTCTACTGCATCAAGATTCATTTTCTTATATGCTGTCAGGCAGATTTCCACTGTATCCGACTGATGTCTCTATCATGAATAAGGTGAAGATGGATTGTTTCAACATTGCTGGATTTCCAAATGTAATAGGAGCCGTTGAAGGAACACACATTAGGATTCAAGTACCTTCAACCCATGAGCCGAAGACCACCACAGTAACAATGTGCAGGTAATCTGTGATGCCCAACTGTGTCGCTCGCTGGCCAGGATCAACCCATGACTCAAGAATTTTGGTGGATTCCTAAATTCATGATGTATTTGAGAGAGGAGAACTGCCAGCTGTGTATTTGGGAGACTCTGGTTATCCACTACAACCCCAGCTTCACACACCCTTCTTGAAGCTCGAACTGTGATGACACAGCCCATGCCAAAACAAGGAATGTTAGTCAAAGGTGTTTTGGAGTCTTGAAATGAAGATTTTTATTGGCTTCATGGAGGGCTCACAATGAAGGGTTTGTGACATAATCTGTGCATGTGTTGTTTTACACAACATGGCAAGGTAATAAATATGATTTTAACTGTAATTTCAGCTACATTTCCCCCCAATGATTACATTTTAAATTATAGAAGTAAAATTAAATTTTCTTTTAAGAGAGATCTTGTACTCCCCAAACTGGAAGAAAACCAAACACTTGAGGAACAAGCTTTGGAGATCACTGAGGCAGGAGATGATGGTCTTCAAGGAGAGCTTCAAGAAGATTTAGAGAACATCTCGGTTACGTACGTAACCCTCATTCCCTGATGGAGGGAACAGAGATGTTATGTCATGACTCGACATTATGGGATCTTACTTGGGAGCCAGAATCCTCTCTGATTAAGAGAAAACACCAATGAAATGTGGCTAGTGAATTCTGCATGCTGAGCCACTCCCTGTGCACACGGGTATAAATAGGCGACAGGTGCATCCACTCATCAGGTTTTATGCTGAGGAGCCGAGAACTTGTCCCTGGCAACCAGCGATAGTTCGAGGTTGTGGCATGGGGACATAACGTGGTCACTACGAGTTATGTCGTGACTTGACATTATGGGGTCCATGGAAAGCGCCACAACCTGAACCCCGTCACAACCCTATGGCATTACAAATGTTGACAATCAGCCGCGTGTCAGACAAATGCTACGCAAAGGTTGTAACCTTCCCACCGCCCCAGCACAAATTTGCTGAACTAGGAAAACCTTACCGTGGAAAATACACATATGGGATTGCCTGAAGGGACTCAAGCTATATGGACACCTAGCCCAGTACAGGGGCTGACCAGAGACCCGGGCAAGCTAACACTAATACTGGGCCTGGTGTCAGACTGCTCCGCCCAGTCTGACTGCCGGGGGTGCTGGAGAATACTCCACCAGTGTTCGCCATCTGGGGAACTGTACTGGAGGAGGAAAAAGGCGCTCTCATCCCTGGGTGAGGGGGAATGGCGCAGCAAGCATGACACCGGCCAGCTCTTCCCGCCACTTACCTGTTACCCAACACACGGGAAGAAACTGGCTCAACGCGGAGACTGTAAGCTCTCGCAAAGGTGCTCGGTGTTGCCCAGCCTGCAGCTCTACAGATGTCTGCCAGAGAGGCGCCATGCACAGACGCATAGGAGGAGGCAACACTCCGTGTGGAGTGAGCCCTCACCCCCAGGGCCACGGCTTGCCTCGGGATTGGTTCACCAAGGCGATGGCATCCACTATCCCGTGGGCCAACCTCTGCTTGGAGACAGCCTTCCCTTTGTGCTGACCTCCGTGGCAGACACAGAGCTGCTCAGAGCTTCTGAAGCTCTGGGTGCGGTCCACGTATATGTGCAGTGCTCTTACGGGACACAGCAAGGCCAAGGCTGGATCTGCCTCCTCCTCAGTGCTTGCAGGTTCACCACCTGATCGCAGAAAGGCGTGGTGGGAACCTTGGGCATGTATCCAGGCTGGGGTCTCAGGACAACGTGAGAGTAGGCCGGCCCAAACACAAGGCACTCTTCGCTCACCGAAAATGCTTGGAGGTCCCCGACCCTCTTGATGGAAGTGAGCGCGGTCAGGAGAGCTGTCTTAGTAGACAGGAATTAAGCTCAACTGAGTCCAGTGGCTCAAAGGAATCCCTCTGAAGGCCAGCCAGGATGGTAGAGAGATCCCAGGAGGCCACCAGGGGTGGCCTAGGAGGATTTAACATTCTGGCACCCCTCAGGAACCTGACGATGAGACCGTGCTTTCCCAGGGACCGGCCATCCACTGCATCGTGATGTGCTGCGATAGCAGCCACATACACTTTCAAGGTGGAGGGTGACAGCCTACGCTCCAACCTTTCTTGCAGGAAAGAATGCACTACTCCAATCGTGCATCTTCGGGGGTCTTCTCAGCGAGAAGAACACCAGATCGCGAACAGACTCCAGTTCAAGGCAAAAGCTCGCCTCGTAGAAAGGGCTCTGGCCTGAGTGATAGTGTCTTCCACCGCCGGTGGGAGATCACTTAGGTCTGCCGCGTCCCGTGATCTGGATGCGGGTGCCAAAGCTGCCGAGCCTTCTCGCAACTGTACAGCATTAATTAGGAAAATATTGTGTCAATAATGCAAAATGACAATAGTAAATAGTAAATAGTAAACGATAGTAAACACTTTTCAGTTAAAGGCAGTTAAAAAAAAAAGGAAAGCCCAGAGGGGAACGCTGATAGCGCCAGGGAGGGGCTGTCACGAGGAGCATGAGTTCCGAAAACCAGGTCCGGGTGGGCCAACACGGCGCAAGTAACAGGACCTGTTCCTCATCCTCCCTGACCTTGTACAGTGTCTGTGCAAGAAGGCTCACTGGGGGAAACGCATACTTGCGTAAATACTTGTGCCAGTGCGTCTGTGCTGAGGGGGGCCTCGGTCGGAAGCTTGTGAAGGGCCCGATTCAAGACACGCAGATCCAGGACTGGCCGAAGGCCACCATCTTTCTTGGGTACAATGAAGTAAGGGCTGTAAACCCCGACACATCTCGGCCGGAGGGACAAGCTCGACTGCATCCTTCACCAATAGGACCGCAATCTCCTCTTAAAACGATGCGAGCCGTCCGCGATCAGAAACTGTTCTTTTAGATGAAGCACCCAGGGGAATCACTGAATTAACAGGGACCCCACTGATTGTGCCGTAACGCAACCCAGAACAGCCTCTTCTTCCAGCAGCAGAGAGAATTTGCCTGTTGAATCTCGAACTGTGTTCATTCACTCGGTTCCGAAGCAAAAAACTGATGAGTGGATGCACCTGTCGCCTATTTATACCCGTGTGCATGGGGAGTGGCTCAGCATGTAAAATCCACTAGCCAAATTTCATTGGCAATCAGAGAGGATTCGGGATCCGAAGTAAGACCCCATAATATCGAGTCACGACATAACTCGTAGTGACCGACAGATAGGGAACTGAGGTTACACCGTCTCTTTTTTTTTAGCTCAATATTTAATTTAGGGATTCAATTATAAATTATCAATTGGATAGTTATACATTTAAGAAGATATTGCCTACATGTAATTAGCTACTTTTTGTTAGTAAATAATTTTAATTAGTTTGTAGTTTGGTGAAGTACAATGTCAATGTAGTACTCCCACTCGCTCACATCAGATAATTGATATAATGTGCCACTTTTAAACATATATAAGGTTTTTTTCAGACTCTCAGAAGTGGCCTGGTTGAAATCACACATTTCACTCTCTGCTTCAATTAACATTAAAGGAAAATGCTATCATAAACATGTCCACCACAATAAAATAAGCAAAGGAACTGAAATATTTTTCCACTTTGCTTCATATTGAGTTTCCCAGACTCCTCCAACAGCCGACACTTTCAGTGTTGGTTCACAAATAAAAAACATAAAAATGAGACTAAAAGCAGACAGCTGTATGGAAGAGGACCACACATTTAATGCAGCAAGGTCGAGCCATAAAATTTATTTTCCAAATAGGACTGGAATGTGTTCAAACTAAAGTGCACTGTAGAGACACTGTAGAGATGAATGTAGAAAGCAAAAATCCAGTCATAGTCTCAGTGTTTGACGGCACACAAAGTGCAGCTTTGCTAAGACTTTGTCTTTTTTGCTAAGACATTTTCTTATACCATCTGGACTTAGTAACAGAGTTTTTCTCAGTATTAATTACTACTGGTACGTGAGTGTGACTTGACTGTTATACAAAATACATAACATTCATTAAGTATAGAGACTCAGTAGAACAATATTCAATTTAATATGATGCTGTCATCTTTATGTACATATGGTCGGCACATTGAAACCAGCGAGTGATGTGAATTAATATGAATGTTTTTCAACTAACAATAATCTCACAAAGCGAAGGTATCTGGGATATAGTTTTATGTGCATAGACCTTTAGCAACAAGACAGTGACAATCAACCAATGTGAAACAATGAGAATGACAAAACAAAAACAAAAGTTTAAAGTCAATAAAAATCAAAACAGTATTCCTATAACAATAACCACATAATTTATTCATGCTGCAATGCATGCTGGGAACTCACAAACCCTTAAAATTTCAGCAGTCAATTATTTTTAATTATGAATAAGCAGCAAACTGGGAGTTTATTGAGGGAAAACTCTTAGTTAATAGTGAATACATGTTCCCTAAACTATAGTGTTACCAACATTATGTGAAAAAGATTACCTTGTTATTGTAATTTAGCAGAAAGTGAGTATTAAAACTTTTAAAGTGGGAACCAGAAGTAGTCTGATTGTGTTCTGAAAGGAAACAGAGCTGGGAAGATTTGAGCTGAGAAGATTGTTAAAGCATTAGCTCGAATAACTTTTTATCTAATGATGAATATTTCTTCAATAAGCTAGGAAAGTAAACTGAAATCTGATGTAATTAAATGCATTCTGTCTACACTTAAGTTTAGATCAAGGCTCATCGTCACTATTATTCTCCAATATAAAAAGGATTCAATGCAATCTGTCTGTTCCTTTTACATTTTAAGTCTGTCCATGAATCTTAGTAGTATAGAGAGACTATTCACGAGCAAACACGTTTGCGCACCTTTCATCTTTCTAAGAACGCTTGCTGAGAACGTCTGCTGTGTTAAGCCAATTCATGAGAATCGTTTCATAAGAAATAAACAGCTGACCTGTATGTATGTGCACTGCATGTGAAACAGCACCAAACTTCAAAATCAAAATCACAGCAAAAGCAAAATGTTTTTACTATATGCAAATATTTTTATATCATTATTTTTTGATAGAAAATATATATTAACATAATATATTTTTTCAGTAACATGTACTTATGCAGAAGACAACAAACGGTGGTTTAGGCATTCAGGAAAGTGCTGTGGGGGTCTGTGAATGAATGAACAAACAAACAAGTAAATAAAAGCTGCTTTTATCTGTATCCTTTCAAACTTTGAGTTTCATTTTTTTTTTTTTTTACATTTTAAATTAAATGAAAATGTAAAATATTCTATTGAATATAATGGTTGTGATTCCAAATGCAACAGTGATCAGGCCATCGCAATGTTTGCAAACTAAAGTCTGACTGGTGCTCTTTCGCTGTAATTGGTCTCTTTTCCATGCAAATGGAAGCTTGTGAAGGGCCCGATTCATTTCAAGGGAAATTCATTCCCATCAAACAACAGCACAGCACACATGCACTGAAGATCAAGAAACTCCCTTGTCTTCATAACAGAAGGGTGAGAGGTGCTTTCAGTTTCTGAGTCAAAATTGTGAAATACAATGCCTCCACACAACTGAAGATACAGAGCTAAGATCTCTTAAATTAAATTGCTACTGAACGTAATTTTGCAACATCAGCATGTCCATTCAACATTCAAATAGAAGTTTTGAAGATATTGTGAGCTGTTTCTGCCATAATGACTGTGCAGCTTGGGAATGCAGAAATAAGATTGGATCCAAGTGCAGTATAAACATATTAACAAGGATAAACCAAAAAACAAAACAGGCCAACCAAAAATGAACCACTAGGACAGACAAGACCTCACAATGTATGAAGAAAGGCTATCAAGGAATTAATTAACACCAAGGCTGCGTCTGAAAGCTGAAAGTGCTGGATACAGAGGATGCTTTCTAAGGTAGGAAGGCATCAAGACATGTCCGGATCCAGTGTTAGCTTCACTTCCTGTCTCCTGAGATGCCTTTGTAAGGTCCGCCCACTGGTCCAACGACGGTAGCCAATGGCACGGCAGAAGGATTCTTGCGCGTTGCTGTCTTTCCTTTTATACAGAGCAATAATATTAAAATAAATACATTTTCTTATATGATTTACCTCTTTAATTCATCTGACTCCAAAAATGAAAAAGATTTTAAAAGATGCTGGTTATTAAATTTAGATGAATGTTTGATAATTCTATTTAACTCTTACTTTATATTTACTCGTTCATTAGGAATCCATGTCACTCAGGATGTATCATGCCGGCTGGTGTACATGTGTCCCATGATCACAAACTCTCCAGTCTGATCATTAGTCAGAGGTTATGACTAACTATTCAATAGACCGCCTCATGCTTGTCATTCTTTGAATAGTGGTTCTATTTAGCCCCCTACAGTTACCTATGTAACAACTTAGTTAAAGCTCAAACAAAATCAGAGGTTATGGCTAGTACTATGAAATATGCCCAAACCATGCTAGTACTCCAATAGTATCCCACATGGAGCAGCATTTAAAATATTGCATGCGATTTATGGTGTAGCCCTACTGCCCACACACACTAGATAGCGACTCCCAATAGCGGGAGTGCAGTGGACAGGGAAACAACCTCCATGGTCGTGACAGGACAGGAAGAGAATCCAGATGATGACGGAAGACAGAGTAATTTAGTATTAAAGTCAATTAAGTCCTCAGAGTCCTGCTGCAGCTCACCCTCAGCGGTGGTGCAGTGGACGTGGCTTTTCACCAAGCATCGCGCTCCCTTGCGTCATCCACTGGTGCGTGCTCAGTTACCGGCTCACGCACCTGGTCAGACGTCATATGAGGCTCTGGCTCCAGGGCGATCCTCAGCTCTGTCGCTCTCTTTGGCGATGGCTCGTCGGTCACAGCGGGCTCTGGCTCTCCATCTGCGGTGGGCTCAGGCTTTGGCTCCGCGCAGCAGGGTGATAGTGGGCTGGGCTCTGGGTCCAGAGTGGGATTGGTGTCATCGTCCGCAATGTCCACGGTGAGCGGCGATTTACAGGACACCAGCACCCACTCGATGAAGGCGGCGAGGCTCTCTCGAGGACCTTCCCCGGACAACTGCGCTTGTGTGGCGCCGTTTAGTCCAGCTTGATAGAACGGCAGCTGTCCGGATAGTTTGTATAGTTCGCAAGAAACACAAAGTCCTTGGTGTGGTCCTCGAGAGAGCGATCCAGCAGGGTGGCAGGGTCATTCATAACAAAAGGGAAAAACTTGCAAAAACAAAAAACAAACACGGGGAAAACGCTGCTATTACTTTATATAGGTCCGGTCTTCTGTCACCGTTCTGTGTAGAATAAACTCGCACGAAGATGAAGATGAAAGTAAAAGTCTTTAATATCATCCACACAAGGTAATCCACAACAGGAAGGCATAAGACACATGTACACGTTGATGAGACCGACTACAACTTATATGGGAGAGGAAATGAGGATAATTGACAAGACACACCTGCACATAATGACACAATTAAGGGGAGACCGAAACTAGGTCAAGGAACACGAGGGATGAAAATGAAAACAAACACAAAAGTCCATGAAGTGTGACACAAACCATATACAAAAATAATGCTCAATCATATCAAATATTCAATAATATCAAAAGGAATTTAGAAATATTACCTGATAACAAGAACTACAAACAGCAATTGTGCGGGAGATCTGTCTACAGATTCCTTGAGCTCTTCCTTAAATATCCAGAAGAACCCCAAAGTTACCAAATGGTATTGTCCGTTTATTGCAGGGTTTTAGCATATCACTTTTGGGGGTTTCAAGTGAATAAATTTGATTTCTTGTATAGTTCGCAAGAAACACAAAGTCCTTGGTGTGGTCCTCGAGAGAGCGATCCAGCAGGGTTGCAGGGTCATTCATAACAAAAGGGAAAAACTTGCAAAAACAAAAAACAAACACGGGGAAAACGCTGCTATTACTTTATATAGGTCCGGTCTTCTGTCACCGTTCTGTGTAGAATAAACTCGCACGAAGATGAAGATGAAAGTAAAAGTCTTTAATATCATCCACACAAGGTAATCCACAACAGGAAGGCATAAGACACATGTACACGTTGATGAGACCGGACAAAGAAACACTGAACTGACTACAACTTATATGGGAGAGGAAATGAGGATAATTGATAAGACACACCTGCACATAATGACACAATTAAGGGGAGACCGAAACTAGGTCAAGGAACACGAGGGATGAAAATGAAAACAAACACAAAAGTCCATGAAGTGTGACACAAACCATATACAAAAATAATGCTCAATCATATCAAATATTCAATAATATCAAAAGGAATTTAGAAATATTACCTGATAACAAGAACTACAAACAGCAATTGTGCGGGAGATCTGTCTACAGATTCCTTGAGCTCTTCCTTAAATATCCAGAAGAACCCCAAAGTTACCAAATGGTATTGTCCGTTTATTGCAGGGTTTTAGCATATCACTTTTGGGGGTTTCAAGTGAATAAATTTGATTTCTGTGGGAGGCTGTACTTCATTTACATACAGGAGGTAATTTGTGTGAAAGACCTGGGAGTTGTCTGTTTTCAATATTCATGGCTACCTGTTCTACTGTTAAGAGAATGAGACCCTTTTACCAGACACACAGAGATCTTTCAAACGACAACAAACATGAGTTGTTGCATTGTAATAAACTCTGATTAAGAAAGGTGGTTTCGGTGACCTCTGCAGTGTTTAGATGGAAATAAGGGGAGAGAGGGGGAGAGTGAGTAAAGGAAGTGGAGGTGGAGGGTCATGCATAAGGTGTGGAGCTTTGTTTCTCTCAGTTGGGTGTGTTGTCTTAGGCTTGCGAGACAGAGTTCAGGTGTTGATTCTCGTAAGAGTTCTTTGTCTTTTCAGACTGTGGCCTTCTTCCGGTCCAGACAAATGGCATCAATAATCTTACACCTTCATCTGAACAGGCAGCATAGATATATCCTTCACTGTTATTGGTATCCCACAATCCTCCTGTGCATTCAAATCCGTGAGAGTTGAGCTAAACAATAAAGATGGCGTCTGAATGTTGCAGGTGGTGGTCAGTTGGTGTGTAAATGTGGGTTTTTTGACCAACGTTTTCTACTTTTGATGTCATTTCTAGAGATAAATTAATATTCTTATAATATTATTATTTTGCTGTAGATCATTAAACCGTTGTGCAGAAGCCCATCTGAAATCAGTTTCGTGAGGTACCTTTATGTGCAAACACTTCCTGCAAAGTCATTGTCTGATAATGCAGCTGCCTAACCCTAAGTTTACAGACGCAGCCTAAAACTATAAGATCAGAACAGAAAACCAAACAACCAAAACTTCAACAAAGTCCAAAATGGGGAACATGTGACAACGACCCTCTCAATTCTCTAGAATATTCAGGTCTCTAGATGGCACAGGTTTCTGTGTCAGTGTACATCTCTGGCATGTTTTATCATCTCTTAGGAGTCTTATAGCAGGGGTTTTCAGTATTGATGGGAGAAACAAACCTTATGAAACTTTGAATCAATTCAACCAATTGCTTCACAAATGATCCACTGTTTCGAAGTGCTCAAAACACCACATGCTGGTGATGTTTGCGGGTCCAAAAAAAAAAAAAAATCATAAAATGCCATAAATGCATAAAAACAGCTTTTATAAACCCATTGCAAATATTTTATTGAAAGTGTAATAATGCAATTAAAAAAATCATATACCATTAAATATGACAGGTCTGTATAATGTGTGTTCTTTTATTAATTTGCAGGGCTTGTTTTGTTTGTTTTTTGGAGGGCTTGGCTAAACAGGCCAATAGGAGACTGTTACCTACTACACTTCCTTTTAACTGTCTTATTAAAAATTACTATAAATGTAAAATTAATCTGTGATCAGGTAAAAACCATAGACACTGGCATAACGATGTGACATAACGATGTTTGCAACAGTGTAACTTGGGCAGTCTGATACGAGCTCTATTGATAACTATTGATTCCAAATAGGGCTGTCACAATATCAGATTTTTCACTACACGATTATTGTGGCCTCAAAAATGCACGATAACGATATATTGTGATATCTATAGAAACGTTGAAAAATTCAATAATAATAACAATAATAATGCTATCAGTCGAATTAATCTTTTTTTTTTTTGACCAATGAATCACATCATTACATGCAAGACTAACAATTACATTAAACAGAAGAGACTAAAATGCTAACCATTTTTAATTTAGCACAGCAGTAAGACAATTTATGAGAATAACTAGCCTACATATTTTACTCCAAACTTATGTATAGCTTCATTGAGTGTTTGAAATAACTTCCTTCTGTGAACTGATTCTGATTTTATTGTATTCTATACAGTGATAAAGGCTGTCAATTATTGCAATATAAATATACATTATCCATATGAAAATACCTGAGATGGCTTAAAGAAAACAGATAAACTATATACTGTTGTAATCGTGTGCTGATTCTCATCATGTTTCATCATACAAAAACATTTATTTCTGCACTTTATTTCGCTAGAGCAACAGCTAGATGCTAGTTGTCCACATAAGAGATTTCCTGGAAAGTTATTTGTTTTATTACTCCTATGAGTTTCGCTTGTGGACTTTCTGCTCGAGGGCGCCCTCTGGTGTTGAGTATGAATGAAACAAATCACACGTGAGAGTTTAGCGCTCCACAATAGTTCTGGCACTAGATTATTGTGTCATATTATCATATGTGTACTACTCATTTTTAAATATCGCCAATAACGGTATATTGCGACACCCCTAATTAACACAATAACAATATTTCATCATTTAAATATCACGATTATCATTAATACCGGTATACCCCTAGTTCCAAACAAAGGTTTTGAGGCATCATGAAGCAGTGCTTTGAAAGCTTCCATCAGTAGTTTTCAGACATTTGATGCCACAGACTACCTGCACTAAGTGTAGACTAAGTGCAAGCAGGCTGTCTTCATGATGAAGGCTATTCACACTAAATCAGCCCCACATTGTTTGGTCTGGCCAGACAAAATGATAAAAGAAACCCATTTAGTGACAGTAGTAGTAGTGTGGAGACGAAGGAGAGTGGACTTAGCTTTTAAGTTTAAATGTGTCTGACCAGTCCTGTTCTTCACCCTATTCCTATCTCACATCAGCTCAGAGAGGCATTTATTTTAAATAACAATGAAGAAAATACCTGAAAAGTGACATGCTGGCACATCGACCCTGAAAATTCAATATCAGCAGGTTCAGTATGATTAGGGTTATGGGTAAGTGATTCATCTTATGATTTCTGATTAGTATTTACAATGAATGATCTTTTTTTCTAGCATTAATTATACTGCATTTAATGTTACTTTTCTACAGATCCTCTATAGTAGCACCCTTTTGCGGCCCCCCAATTTGAATATTATAGGTTTATCATTTTTTGCCTGTGAATGCAAATAGTCTGTATGTATTACAAGCTTTCTTCATGTGATTTGCTTTCTTGCCTTTTTTATATCTTTATATTCCTGGACAGTCATATTTTCAGAGTTTCTAGGACAAACACCTAGGGGTGTGATTTATAATTAAAGCCACTGAAATGAAAAATGAAGATGTAACCACAGAAAGCATCTTCCAATCAAGACATCAAAGCATTTGGATTCAATTTCATAACCAGATGACAACAATGTCATGATGGCAGTGCTCCTTTGAGAGTAACAAAGTTTTATAAATCATAAATTGGTTGGTAAATCCAGCAGCGGTGTGGGTCAGTCAGCTCCGGTTGAGCACACTTCAGTGCCAGCAGCCCATGTGATCTCCATCCCTACAGACTGCATGAGTCCTCTTGGATTCCTAAGCAGCCGCAGATACAGAGCGTCTCTGAAGCATGCTTATGCTGTGTGGGTGATACCTACACAAGATAACAATGTTCCCTTGTGAGAAAGAAGTTAGCAAATACATTCTTCCAGAGCGTTCAGAGGTTATGATGGTATAACGATGGCCCTGCATCAGCCTTAACTTTCAACTGAGCGCCGCTCACGCTGAGTTCTTTAATGTGAGCGCTCTGTAACGTCTGTGTGCTTGAGGCTTTAAACATCTCTTGGTGAAACAATCAGCTGATCCTGAGCAAACATGAAAGACATCCACACAGATGTGCAAAATAACCACTTTATAAATGGCTGCATGTTTTGCAGCTTTTTAATGCACATGTTGCATCAGCTAACAGACAGTTCCAGTTTATTATTGTTTGAGGTCCTTTTACAATTTATGTATATCACTTAATTGGGTATGAGCTGTATGATGCATGTCTGAAAACCAAAACATGGATGACAAGTGCTTTCTGAGGGTTGCAGACAGCAGTATTATTGTAATCCTAACCATATAAGCAATATCACATACAGTGCCTTGCGATAGTATTCATACCCCTTCATTTTTTTTCACATTTTGTTATGTTGCTGCCTTATGTTAAACTGCTTTAAATTACTTTTTCCCACATCAATCTACATTCCGTACACCATAATGGCAAAGCAAAAAAACGGTTTTTAACATCTTTGCAAATTTATTAAAAATAAAGCACTTAAATGATTCCATTGCATAAGTATTAATACCCTTATCTGGGACCGTTGAAATCTAGCTCAGGAGCATTCATATCGCCTGTTGATGTTACTACACTTCGAGTGAAATTAACCTGTGGCAAATTCAATTGAATGGGTATGATTTGGAAAGGCATATACGTCTTAATAAAAGGTCTAACAGCTAAAAATGTATTTTAGAGCAAAAACCAAGCCCTGAAGTAAAAAAACAAAACAAAAAAAACTGCCTGTAGAGCTCAGAAACAGGATTGCATCAAGCCACACATCTGGGGAAGAGTTCAGAAAAAAAAAATCTGCTTCATTGAAGGGTCACAGAAGACTAAAGGACCCTCAGACTCTGAGAAACTATATTGTCTGGTCTGATGAACCTCAATTTCAAACATCACGTTTGAAGGAAACCAGGCACTGCTCATCACCTGCAGAGTACCATCCCAAAAGTGAAGTGTGCTGGTAGCAGCCTCATGCTGTGGAACTGTTTTTCAGTGGCAGGGACTGAGGGACTGATCAAAGTAGAAGAAAAGCTCAATGCACTAAAATATTGAGATAGCCTTAGGCCCTGTCCACACGAACGCGGGGTATTTTCAAAACCGCAGCTTTTTCTATGCGGTTTGGCCATTCGTCTACACGCAAATGCAGCACCAGTTCACTGAAACCGAACATTTTTGAATGTACCCCTGCCAGTTTTTTTTAAACGGAAGAAGGAAAAACTCTGTTTATAAAAATACCTGTGTATGTGTGGACATGGCCTAAATGAAAACCCAGTCCAGAGCATTCAGAACCTCAGACTGGGCAGAAGGTTCACCTTCCAACAGGACAATGACCCTAAGCACACAGCAAGAGTGGTTTACAGACAACTGTGTGAATGTCCCTGAGTGGCCCAGCCAGAGCCTGGGCTTGAACCCAATCAAATATTTCTGGAGAAACTTGAAAATGTGCATCTGCCCCCATCCAACCTGACAGAGCTTGAGAGGTGAAGAGGCGAGCAGAAGAATGGTGGATAATTGCAAAATGCTGGTGAGCAAAGCTTGTCACATCATACCCAAAAAGATTTGAGGCTGTAAAGGTGCTTCAGATAAGTACTGATTTAAACACTTATGCAATGCACTTATTTCAGAGTTGTTGTTTTTTTTTTCAATAAATTTACGAAGTTGTGACAATTCTGTTTTTGATTTGTCATTATGGTGCATGGAGTGTAGGTTGATGTGGGGAAAAAGGAATTTAAAGCAGTTTAAGATAAGGCAGCAACATAACAAAACATGAAAAAAATGAAGGGGTATGAATACTTTCGAAAGGCACTGTAAGTAGGAGTGTTACATGATGGCACTATATCAGCATTACCTGCAGCCTCGTACCTACAGCTGAATCACATCCGTGCTGATATGGAGCGATATCACAAGGCTAAGAGTGTGATATTGTGTTTATAAAACAGTTTGACGACACAAGTGTGTAAATAAATAAGAATCCATGGAATGTCTTTGAAAAAATAAAAATAAATAAATTGTATGGAGTTTTATCATTAGTTTTAATGTTCACTGAGGAAATATATCTTATCGAACTAACCTTTGTCATACTATTCTTTCATCAGTTAAGGGTGATTTCCGATGACAGCACTTCTCAGTGCACTTCTGGCTGTGTCTTACAAGGTGTTGTTGAAAATAAAAATAAAGTCCTTGTCAGGGTTGCCAATTGCTACTCAAAACTAGCCCAATTGCGTTTCGAGGGGGGTCCCCCAGTAAAAATGGCGTTCCGGGGGTTAAATACATGTTTTTGGAGGGGTTCCCCTGGTAAAATTGGCATTTTAGGGGCTAAATATCACGTTATTAGGGTTGCGAACACAGACACACACCGTTTCTCAATACCAAATACTCTTAAATTGTATTATTATTTATATAAAATATTGGTAATTTAGCAATACTACTTAATAAACAGTTATAGCTATGATAATTAATTTTATTAGCAGCTTCTTTTATTTTGCCAATGCCCCTCCCCCCTGCTACAGCTAAGCTGCGACAGTTGAGTGCATGAAGTGTCCAATATGAAATCTGTAGCTTTTGTAAGAGAGCTGTTCATTTATTTTGGCACTGCCCCTATGTGTCTCCTTTTTGGCGAAATGTACTTGACTTTATTGTTGGGAATATTGATGCAAATTTTATTTGACAGTAGAAAGATGTTCTTTTAGGTATTTTTGTAAACTCCACAAGTCCACATTTATTGTTTCTTTTTTATGGCTAAATTTCACATTCATAAATGCAAGTATTCAGGAAAAAAAACATGCTTTATAGTATTTGAAAATGAAGTGAAACATGACATTGAGTCAATATTGCCCTTTATTTGGGCCACATTGGAATGGTCAAAGCAGGTCCGTGAACACTCAAGAGCAAGTTGCCTGTATGTCTGCAACCCTAGTTAATATGCATGTATGAATATCTATATCTGCAATAGACTTAAGCAGATGGTTTTGCAAAACTAACATAATACAAAAAGACAAAGCCATTTGCTAGCGCGACATTTAACAGGTACTATAGTCTAAAAACCTGTAATACTGAGTTAATACATATTAAAAACACAAACCAACACATTCTTACTTGCTAAAATGTATCTAATTTCTTCAGAAATGGAAAAAAATTGAAAAAGAAATTGGCCACTGGGGGGCGATATTGCATTTTTCAAGGGTGTAAACGATTGTATATTGGGCGTTTTTCACACATACACACAATATCCATCATACTATTTGATAGACCTCCTCAATCCAAACAACTTTGCCTCTAGAAGCACTGCTGTCAATCAAATCGTTTGTTAAATAATTAAGAATACGTAAAACGCCTACTTTTGCAAAAGTCCTAGGTTTTTCGAGAAAAAAAAAACAGTACGATTCTCTGGACGTTACATTTCTATGGTAAATGACCTCAAATTGCAGAAAATGTTCATACATTCACGCATCGTACGACCGTTCTCATTCTGAAAAAAAAACGTGTCTGTAGGACCCCCGCTGTCAATCAAATAGTTCTTAAAATATGTGACATAATTTAAAATCTACTTATGCGAACTCCCCTAATCCGACCATAGTTGGCACTATAACAGTCATAAACGTTAAAAATAATCATATTTCTATAGTGAATTACTTGGATTTGCCAAAAATGCTTTTTTAATCATTGATTTAGGTGGTTACAGGCTTGCTAAATAATACATAATGTCTTTCATATATATATATATATATATATATTTATTTATTTATTTAT
>NW_015662173.1:43790-50967 GCF_001515625.1 Sinocyclocheilus rhinocerous | reverse complement strand
TATATATATATATATATATATATATATATTTATTTATTTATTTATATACACATATACAGTTGGATAGACTGCAATATTTTGAAAATGAAGGAGAAAATGCTTCATGTATTACTTCCCTGTTGAAAAATCCAGCTGGTTAGGTATGTTATAAATATTATAAAATAGTATAGTAGTATAAATAGACAAAAGCCAATATGGACGTTTGTGGGGCAATGCTGTCATCCTCAAAAATCATCAACAAACGTACAATTTCAGTGCTGTGTCAGTTCCCCAACTCGATCAGAATCCAACAGCAAACACAGTCGACAATCACTGTTGTGCTGAAGGTATTGGTAAAATATATGCCTAATAATTTCATTTTTCTCATCCTTTGCCATGTAAGAAATAAATGAACAATAACAACAGAATAAATTCTTTAGTATTCTGACAGGAACAGCAGAAACTGAGCTTGTTCAGCTTGATACAGATCAGTATATGCCATGTAGACTCTGAGATAATGTTGTCTCCAGTCTCTGATCCTTTCCAGCTTTTGTTTGATGTGATCCTATGACAACATCTAATTTTACATTCATATCACATTTAACAAGCTACTAGATGTTGACGGTGCTGCAGTTAGAACTGAATGTACTTGTACTGCTCCTTTCTTGTTGTGGATTTCTATTTGGTTTCTTTCCGTGACTAATGTATGTGCTTACATTGCTGGTAATGTAATCAGAAAACTGTGATTCATTCTTTACTGATAAACAAATCAAACCATACAAAAGATCAGGCCTCTACATTTAAAGGGGTCATATGATGCTGCTAAAAAGAACATTATTTTGTGTATTTGGTGTAATGAAATGTGTTTATGCGGTTTAAGGTTTAAAAAAACATTATTTTCCACATACTGTACATTATTGTTTCTCCTCTATGCCCCGCCTTTTTGTGGGTGCGTGTTAGAACGAGCCGTTTTAGGTAGGTGTGGCTGACTCTTAACTTTTATAAAGAATATCTCTTTGGTTTTGAGACTTTAGTGTTTGCAACTTTACAGATCTTCTTTATGCACCAAGAGCTTGTAACACTCCAAAGAGAAAGGAAAAATTGAAATCGCATCATATGACTCCTTTAAAACTGTTTTAAACTCACTGTTTTTCATATTGCCTGTTGTTCACTAGTCTTTATTTCCTTCTGTACTCCATCATGTTAAGCAGAGTGACCTTCAACAATGCAAAAATGCTCTTGATGTCACAGTATAGGAACTTTAATAATTTGATGCATGAATTATTAAAGACTATGAGATCAAAACTGAACTTGTGTGCCCATATGTGTCATCTATACACTACTAAAAAGTTTCAGTGAGATGTTTTTAACAAGTCTCTTATGCTTATAAAGGCTGATTTCATTTGACTGAAATAGAGTAAAAACAGTAATACCTGCCCCTCATCAGCCATTGGTCAGATAAAGATAGCCACGCCCACTTGATTGATTGTGCAAAATCTAAACATTTCTTACTTTTTATACTTATATTTTATACTTACTTATATTACTTACTTATATTACTTTAAGAAATATAATTTCCCCTATCTATCTATCTATCTATCTATCAATCTGTCTGTGTGTGTGTGTGTGTGTGAGAGAGAGAGAGAGAGAGAGAGAGATGCTATCTTTCACTGCAACTGAACAAATGTACAGTATATTAATATTTCAGAATTACTTGGTGCATTGTGTCAGTCATGTTGAATTTATGTTTTCATACAGGTACATAGCAATGTAACATCATACCCTGAATGGCTGTAATAGATTTTAAAGATCTTTAAGATCATCTTGTTGACTCATTTCAGTGATGGCAGACAGCTGACTGAGCAATCAAACTAACTATGTGAAGTGAGTTAGCATCTGAATGCCCAGTATAAACCACAATTTAAAACCCAGATCTTATCATCTCTAATTTATATATTTTTAAAAAGGTATCATCAGTGTTTGCTAAATATATTCTGTCTAAATCTGTTGTTATTCAAAACTAAACCACAACATTATATACACAGCATCTGTTGAGGCAAATCTAGATTTATAATACACTGCACTGGTCATAAGACAGAAATCAAAACTAGTGTTTTTCTTGCTCGCTGCTTTTTTTTCTTTGGACATTTACTGTCCTCTTGTGTCCTAAACATCTATCTGCAGGTACAAACACATACTGTACTCATATGTGTGTGGTTACATTTTTTCATCTTATTAATGGAAATGCAACCACTTCATTGCATGTATATTATTGCTACTTTTTGCATGTGTATTATTGACACTATTTAGCTTAGAACAGCAGTAAATATTACATTCAAAATTCACAAAAACTACCTAAACACCTTCATAGAGTCTCAAATCAAGCCATTCTTCACAAAGCACAAACAGGTAACATAACACAATGTTTTCTTTTGTACATTTTCTTTACAAAACAAGAATGACACGTTCTACTGTTAGAATTCACTGCAGTAAATGTTACATGGTCCAAGTTTATATTACAGGGCAACGTTCCCATTCCTCAGTTGTCCACTTTTGTATTGAAGCAGTGAAGCTGATAGACTAACGGTGTTCAGCTACATCTGATTGTTATAAAAAAATATGGTTACACTTTATTTCGATAGTCCACTTTAGACATTCTATTAACTATAAGTAACTTTGTAACTACATGTCAACTACATGTTAACTAATTCTCATTCATTTGCAACTACATGTCTACTAACTCTCAGAGTAGACTGTTAGGGTAGGTTTAGGGTTAGTAGAATAAGTTGACAAAGAAAGTGTTAGAAGATATTAAGCAGACAGTCTACTAATACTCTACTAACTGCTAGTTGACATGTAGTTGCAAAGTTACTTACTGTTAATAGAATGTCTAAAGTGGACTATCGAAATAAAGTGTTACCAAAAATATTTCATCTGTTAGAACTGAAATATATTTCAGTGTGGAATTACTGTAGAAATATTGCAAATCGCTGTCTTACTCCGTTTTGTATTATGTTAGGTTTTGAACTCAAGTTTAACAGTTTTGAAAAGAGTAAACGTGCAAATCGGCGAGTAGGTACAGAGAGTTTGGGTGATGTGAGTTTGAAGCAGATGGTTTTGCTAAACTAACATAATACAAAAAGACAAAGCAGTTAGCTAGCGCGACATTTAACAGGTACTATAGTTTAAAAACCTGTAATACTGAGTTAATACATATTAAAAACTCAAACCAACACATTCTTACTTGCTAAAATGTATCTAATTTCTTCAGAAATGGAAAGAAATTGAAAAAGAAATTGGCCACTGGGGGGCGATATTGCATTTTTCAAGGGTGTAAACGATTGTATATTGGGCGTTTTTCACACATACACACAATATCCATCATACTATTTGATAGACCTCCTCAATCCAAACAACTTTGCCTCTAGAAGCACTGCTGTCAATCAAATCGTTTGTTAAATAATTAAGAATACGTAAACGTAGTGCTGGGCGGTATGACCAAAAATTCATATCAAGGTATTTTTCAAAATTATACCGGTTTCACGGTACATGACGGTATTTTTTTTTTCATGCATGACCGGGTGTTAACCATATTTTCTTCTGATTGAGACTTCGAATGCATGCATGTACAGTAGATGCATGTTGAGCGGCTATGCGGTGGTTTTGGCTATATTACTTTTTTGTCTCATGCAGCGCACTGCCTGCGTTTGAGTAACAAACTAAAAAAAACAACAAACAAAAAAAGTGCATGTGATATTAACAGACGAACTACGCTCATATTTATAATTCCAAACAATCAGTAAGCGACAGGTGCTTGGAAACGCTGTTTTGTACTCATTTATTGATGAGTCGGCTGCGGTGCGGCCAACTGAATGTGCTGCTTCTCTGCCGCTCACTGCACAGAACAGACGCCGAGAGAGGTGACACTTCTCCGGGAAAGTCAGACCTCGCGCTCGCGGGACAGCACTGGCGAAATCTTCCAACTGAACCATAGCTAAGGTTTATCCAAAAAAGTCGCTAGGTTTGTCAGTATGAATATTCTATGGAAAAAAGGGTCTGAAAGTTGCTAAATCTAGTGCTAAAGTCATGCTTGTGTGTGTGAGACGCGGGAGCTGATGGCAGGGGGCGGTGGGTATTTGTGGTGGTCGAACCCACAACCTTTGGGTTACGAGTCCGACTCTCTAACCATTAGGCCACGACTTCAAAATTCATATCATAACAAAAATAAACACCGGTATTCGGTATGAACCGGTATACCGCCCAGCACTAGTAAAACACCTACTTTTGCAGAAGTCCTAGGTTTTTCGAGAGAAAAAAAAATTCCAATACTCTGGACATTATATTTCTATGGTAAATGACCTCAAATTGAAGAAAATGTTCATATATTCACACATCGTACGATCGTTCTCATTCTGAAAAAAACTTGTCTGTCAATCAAATTGTTCTTAAAATATGTGACATAATATAAAAACCTACTTATGCGAACTCCCCCAATCCGACCATAGTTGGCACTATAACAGTCATAAATGTTAAAAATAATCATATTTCTATAGTGAATTACTTGGATTTGCCAAAAATGCTTTTTCAATCATTGATTTAGGTGGTTACAGGCTTGCTAAATAATACATAATGTCTTTTATATATAAATATATATATATATATATATATACACACACACATATACAGTTGGATAGACTGCAATATTTATAAGAGTTTGGGTGATGTCTGTGTCTGAGTGAGAAATGCATTTAAGTAATGTGAAAGATGTAGTCACTGAATGCATTTTATGCCAAAGCAATGATAAATGATCCACAGTTTACCCAGATAGACTGTGCTCATGTGTGAAGAGTTTAGAAAGATTGACTCAATATTTAAAAATTGGTCCTAGCAATTGTATTAAAAATGCCTGTAAGCTGTATAGCATTGTATATTAGTTACATGCACTGTATTCTACTGTAATCAGGTTTATGAAAAAACATATTAATCAAACATGAATAGCATCTTACAGACAGACATAGATAAATAGAGTTTACTGTGGGCTGAAACAAGCATCTGTGAACAGGAAACAGAGGTGTATATAGATAAGTGTGAAAACATGTTTCTACACAAGTTTGCTGTTCCCTCCGAAAACTGCAGAAAACAGTTAGCGCTCACACTTGACCTTTGTATTAAGTAGCAGCACTCAGTGTGCTGCGAGTGAAGGGTGTTAAAGCAGGTGTGTGACACAGTTAGTCACGCTGAGTGTGTGAGCATGTTGAAAACAGCCTCATATTAGAATCACAGGGTCAGCATGAGCTCAGGCTTTCAGAGATGCTAAACACCAGCTTTAAAAACCGCGTTCAATACAAGACGGGACAGCATCTGAGGCATAATGTCTATAATGTGTATACTCATCCCTCAGTTAAACTGAAATCACATTTAGCGTATCAAACTTATTTGCAATGAAAGTCTATTGGTCCAGGATTTCAGAGGGGTTTACAGTAGAAATAAGAGGGTTGTATTTTTGTTGAAGCACTTACAATAACTATTCTGTTAATATTTGAGCTGTTTTGTACGTTATGCAAATATAATTTCTGTATAGTTTGTTCAATGCAAACAGTCCTTTGCTGGTTATCTTTGCACGTCATAAAAAGTTACCACGTTTACCCATATGTTAGGTGGTCATTACATTTTGAGTTCGAGTCTCATATTAACCCTCAAGCATCTTTTGGGACAAATGTGGGCAAACTTTGTAAATAGTTTCCTTAATGTGAGCGGGGGGAAAAATTGACTCAATTCAACCACACACACACACACACACACACACACACTCTCTCTCTCTCTCTCTCTCAGACACACACACACACACACACTTCAAAGTCAGATCAAAGTCCTGCTGCAAGATTTGTTGATGCTTCCAAACAAAAACACGTCTGAAACATGCTACTTGTTAGGTTATTATTTATTCTTACCTGTTTGTCTGTAAGCCTATTTTGGCATCTTTATATAGTCTCACCCAACACAATTTTTGGTAACACTTTAAAATACTGTTCCATCATTAATGAATAACTACACAAGAACATAAGTAAAGCAATATTAGCACTCTAGTATCTACTAGTAACTAACAAGAAACTCTGAATAATGAATTAGTAATTAGTTGAATGTGGTAGTTCGCTAATAGCTAATCAGTAACTACTATTTTTTCAAACCTCCCCAAGAACTACTAAGAACTACTGTATACAGGTTGATAATTAAGAGGAATAATGCATAATATATAATTAATTCTAAAGTAATTTTTGGTAACACTTTAAAATACTGTTCCATCATTAATGAATAACTACACAAGAACATAAGTAACTCTAGTATCTACTAGTAACTAACAAGAAACTCTGAATAATGAATTAGTAATTAGTTGAATGTGGTAGTTCGCTATTAGCTAATCAGTAACTACTATTTTTTCAAACCTCCCCAAGAACTACTAAGAACTACTGTATACAGGTTGATAATTAAGAGGAATAATGCATAATATATAATTAATTCTAAAGTGGTAAGTCATGGTAACCCACTAGTAATGACTCAAGCATTACCAACATCTTCAGAAGGAATTACTAATTATTTAGATCAGTATACTAAAGTGAATAACATGATAATTCTCTTGTAATGACTGAAATCATTGTAAGCTTTTGAGGGTTTTGTAAAGTATTGGATAGTAATTATTCAGGTGTTACTACATCCTTCTAAAATAATTACTACAGTTTTTGCCTATTGCTTGAACACTTTTTGCAAAACTTCGGCTCATTGTGTCAAAACTTTACACACAAGCACACAAGACAACACTGGGAAATAAACCATTCACATCTATGTCGAATTGAAACTCTGCTATCAAAACCTAACAATCCTTTGTCAAAATGTCACTCTGATGACAAAATGATACACACTTGCATCATATGAATACACTTTCAGATTAGCAGCAACACACTAGTGTACTTTATATAAAACACTGCAGTCTTTAATTTTCACTGTTTTTATTCAGTTCATCAGTTAGCATTCTGTGAAGCTCAATGCAACACTTACAGTTTTTGTTCTGTTTTTTTCCAACAAAGGTTTTCACAACAACCAAAAATGAAAGTACTGAAAGGTTACAAATGACATCAACTCAATACTGCACATCACAGTACTATACTTTACAGTACAGTACAGTACAGTAAATGCAGTAATG
>NW_015662173.1:38883-40676 GCF_001515625.1 Sinocyclocheilus rhinocerous | reverse complement strand
AATACTGTTCCATCATTAATGAATAACTACACAAGAACATAAGTAAAGCAATATTTGCACTCTAGTATCTACTAGTAACTAACAAGAAACTCTGAATAATGAATTAGTAATTAGTTGAATGTGGTAGTTCGCTAATAGCTAATCAGTAACTACTATTTTTTCAAACCTCCCCAAGAACTACTAAGAACTACTGTATACAGGTTGATAATTAAGAGGAATAATGCATAATATATAATTAATTCTAAAGTGGTAAGTCATGGTAACCCACTAGTAATGACTCAAGCATTACCAACATCTTCAGAAGGAATTACTAATTATTTAGATCAGTATACTAAAGTGAATAACATGATAATTCTCTTGTAATGACTGAAATCATTGTAAGCTTTTGAGGGTTTTGTAAAGTATTGGATAGTAATTATTCAGGTGTTACTACATCCTTCTAAAATAATTACTACAGTTTTTGCCTATTGCTTGAACACTTTTTGCAAAACTTCGGCTCATTGTGTCAAAACTTTACAGACAAGCACACAAGACAACACTGGGAAATAAACCATTCACATCTATGTCGAATTGAAACTCTGCTATCAAAACCTAACAATCCTTTGTCAAAATGTCACTCTGATGACAAAATGATACACACTTGCATCCCTCTGCCTCTGCCTCTAGCTCTCCCTGCTTGCAAAGTTCTCAAAATGGCTCAACTGAGGCCTATTTGTGGTTGGCTGATCGGTGATCAGTTTTGTAAGTAAGTGTTTTCAGGTGTGTGTCTAAGTGTTTTCAATCACCCAATGTGTTTTGTATTTTGAATAGATGTGTTTTCCCAATGGTACCCTGAGATTTCATTTTTGAACTAAGTGTCTTATGTATGAAATAGTGTGTAGTGTGCAGGAGCAAGTGTGTTGCAGAATTGCAACTGAAGTGCAAAGCAGCGCTTTTGTTTAAGGTATGGTTACACTGTGCTTAAGGTATAGTAACAAAAGCTTCAAGTTTTGTTACTTTGGTCTAAGCATGTGTCTATAGTGTTCAAGCAATAGGCAAAAACTGTAATTATTTGGATCAGTAAAGTGAAGTGATACTGATCCAAGTAATTAGTATTTCCTTTAGAAGAATTTGGTAACACTTGAGTCATTACTAGTTGGTTACCATGATCTTCACTTTAGAATTAATTATACATAATGCATAATTCATATTAATTATGAACCTGTATACAGTAGTAGTAGTTCTCCAGGTTATATGAAAAATATTGATTAGCTAATAGTAAACTACCAGTTTCACCTGAGCGCTATTACTTACTAAATCGTTAATCAGAGTTTCTTGTTAGTTAACCCCTTAACTGTCACTCACATTTTTGAACATAGACGTGAAAGTGCACGATCCAAACTTACATTTTTATAATTCATGAACGAAAACATTTTGTAACATGATATTGATGTACCTTTTTCCTGGTAATGCAATGTTTGATTTTAAAATGGGTTTCAAAGGATGACTTTTGAGATTTAAAGTTTTCAATGATAGAGAAAAAGGCAACAAAGAAGACTTTTGTTGACAAAGGTCAGAACTCCTCTTACGATGTAGATTTTTTGAGGTGCACTCTTGTCAAAAATCAATCTATTACTTTTCCTACATAATTTTTAACAAAAACATTGGTAAAATATCTATGTAGGAGTCTTAGACCTTTCCAACGATATATAGTGAAGTGAAGTGAAAGTGAAAGTGACATGTGGCCAAGGAATTAGTGCTCTGCATTTATCCCATCCAAAGTGCACACACACAGCAGTGAACACACACACACA